>NC_056744.1:560938585-561106085 GCF_019279795.1 Protopterus annectens | reverse complement strand
ACCTTTCAGACTATGTGTCTCAGGCTTTTTTAAGCCTAACACTGAGCAGCATATTACCAACACTGAGGATGATGCCACAATGTGAGCTAAAAATAACAATTTTCAACAACTGGCTGATTTTCCAGTGTCATTCTAAGAGGATCCAATATTTGTCAGCTTGAAAGGGCATGGTTAACAGACCACGTTACTTTGCCAAGGATTATCTGCACCTTTCCCCTCTAGGCATTTGAATATTGACTAAAACTTTATCCACCTCATACTGCCTTTTTTAGGCAATGACAATTTGACAAACCTACCGACCTAACAAAATCAACTCAACTGATCATCAAGCTGTTACTCCTCAATAGCAGGAACCTAAATAAGAAACTACACTTCCTTCAAGCCATCACACTCAAGAATATAGAAATCTGTGCAGTCACTGAATTATGGCTTAAAGTGGCAGAGAGTTCCCCAGCAGTGCAAAGTTTCTGTGCATTCAACACTTTTAGACCAGTAGCTGCACAAACAAGGGCTAAAGGTGGCCATGTCTCAATATATATCAGTAGCAAGCACACCTCGGGTGGTCAAACGGGATGATGTGCTGAAGTTCCTCCACATGCAGATCACTACAGTCAAAACCCTGTACCATATCCTAGCCAACTATAGGCCTTCCCCTATGTCCCAGTCTCACAACGCATACTTGGACCTACTGAAAACAGTTACCATCCGACCTAAGACCCTACTCAAGGGAGACTTCATTACCCCTCTGTAGACTGCGAATACTACATTGCCTGAAATCTGTAGGTGCAGAGATTCCTGGACCTCATGAATACAAACACCCTTGGTGAGATGGAGTGAATTCACCTACTAGAGGCTCCAAAATACTGGACCTCATGTTTCCAAAGTAGCAGGCTGAACATTAAACAGCTGCTGTTGTGAGAGTAGATGGTGCACTTATGGATGAGGGTTCAATAATACAAGTTGGCATACAAAAAGTAACATATAATTGTGCATTACAAGGACTACACTTATGAAATCTGGCAGGTTACAATCAAATGAACAGTATATCTGTGCAGTTGTCCCTCTAACACTAGTATGTGTGTGTGTGTGTGTGTGTGTGTGTGTGTGTGTGTGTGTGTGTGTGTGTATATGTATGTATATATATATATATATATATATATATATATATATATATATATATATATATATATATATATATATATATATATACACACACACACACACACACACAAAGATATATGTATCTATCTAGCTATATATATATATATATATATATATATATATATATATAGAGCTGGATCACTAACACACAGATACACATTTAATCTAACAAAATAATCCAACTCATCTTTTAAAAAAAAATCCATTTGGTCGATTCTCTAAACCAGTTGGAAAAGGAAAATATTTTAGATTGGTTATATTACAATAAATAAATAAAAGTATGAAAAGAGACTGCTAACTGAAATATATAATTTACCTGAATAGTGTTGCTGTTAGGGAAATGGTGGTTGGTATCCTAGTATGCACAGTCAGGGGTCGGGGCAGGGTTAGTGGTAAGGTAGGGGATGGGGTTAGCACACATGAGTAAATATGGGTGGTGCCTCAGCAAACCAAAATCTGTATGTGTGACCTCTATAATTCTGGCTGCTAAATGACTTTCCACACCCCAAATTCCCACTGATTAGGCTGGATGAAGTCAGATTAAATAGCCCCGTGGGTCGTCTTGTGATGCATTTTCTTCCCCATGCTGAGTATTGTGTAGTGTCCCTTAATGCACTTATTGCTTTACTACTTACTTAATGTTAGCTATCCCTGGTCTTCAGTGAGCATTGCTGCTGCAGCAAGAGCTCTCCATATACAAGAAGAACTCACCTCTGGCTGTAAGTGTCTTCCCTTTAAAGTGTCAAATCAACACAGGTTGTCATTGTCACAAATGGGAACTATCCTGCTGCACCTTGAGATAGTGATAATGCAATATTTGCTATAAAAGACAGAAGCTATCTAGGAAAACACAACATGCGTTACTTTAAAACCTTCAAGGCGAAATCCTAGTGTGGCATAAGAGTTAAGGTGCTCGACTCAAAAGGTGGAGATTTGGATTTGACCCCTGTGATCTCCCACATGCATGCTGTGTGACTGTAATCAGTTCACTTAACTTTCCTGTGTCCTTTGGAATGGAAGGTGAATGTTCCATCAGGAGCACCTTGCTATCATAATTTAATTTTATAACATACTATTCCATTTTGCTTGCCCTAGTACTATTGTTTATCAGTTTCCCACACTGGAACAGTGCCAAAACCACTGTAGCCGATGATCAGAAATTTTACCTCACCTGTTTAAGATTAGACCCTTAAGACTCCCATGTGTCATCAGATAGTAAGTTATATGAAGCAAATTTTGGCAGCCATCATTATATGGCAAACTGCTTTATTGCTAAATTTCAGAGAATCTCATTGCAAATGAAAATTGCAATTACACCACAGTATTTGAAGCAGACTGCTAATAATATTTTTTAGCCATTAGGATAGTATGAAGCCTCTGGCATTAACTATTTTTTCTGTGACAATAAATGACATGGGTTTGTGGTAATAGCAGCTTTCAACAGAAATGCTTTGTAATAATTATAGATATGTCATAGACATAATGTCATAAATTGTTAAGAAGAATATAGCGAGTAAGAGTAAATGAAAGCAATTTTCATCTGATATTAGTGAGAGGGATCATAGTATATTACATGAGGAATTAATCCTAAGAATTAAATGTCTAAAAGTCCTTTGTTAATACCACTAATGATTTGTCAACTATACCAAAAAAATAGATGATCATTTTAGTAATAGGTAATATTGATGTGTGCGCACACACACACACACACACACACACACACACACACACACACACACACACACACACACACACACACACACACACACACAAACACATATATATAAACACCACATGTAATAAAATCTTGGAAAAACATGTATATCTAAGAAAGTCTTAGTGCTCACTAAAGTATTTTACTACTTTGAATGACATAAGGCAGGATTCACGAAGGCTTGCACGGAGTGTAAGAGACGTGTAACACTCCATGCAAGCCTCGCGATCCAGGAACAGCCCTAAACTCCGTGTAAGAGACCAGCTAAAACGTCTCTTACATGGACTGGGCGTGGACATGCTAAATACCTCACTTGCAGCCGAAAGGTATGCAAATGAGGTATATTACCGATCCACGAAGCAGAAACCAGTCCGTGTAAGAGACGTTTTAGCTGCAGAAATGTACTCAGTTGACAACGGAGTACATTTCTGCAAATTCCACAACTGAGCCATGTCAGCTCCAAATAAAGGGTGCATATGTCTCAGGCAGCATGCCAATGGCCAAATATGTGGCCATTGGCAAGGTAACCCGATGCAAAAATATTAAAAATATAATTTAAACCCAGCGCAGCCCCGCGCAAATGGGCTGCGCTGTATAAAACCATAAAAAAGAAGGTTATAAACCCACAAATGTGGGTTTCATGCAATACATGGAATGACAATGCAGGGACCAGCAGACCAAAAACAACATGGCCACTGTATAGTGGTTGCTAAGGGGGGAAGCTGAGTCTAAGATATGTAACTAAGCATTAGTAGGCAATCTCATGTAAATGAGGGTTAGGATACTGAATCTCACAGTCACATAGCAAATGAGCACAGTCTGAGTAGTGTAAGAGATACATAAGGGGGAGGAATAGAGTAGGAGATAGGTGACATCACAGGGGGGAATGGTAGAAAGAAATGCAGTTCATTGGAGGTCAGTGTAACATGACAGCTGACAGACACAGATCATGGAAAGAGGTGTGCCACTAGATAAGTCAGGGAAATTCAAGAAATGGAAGGTGTACACTGTTACTTACACCAAAGTTTCTTGCTGGGCGTGCATGCACACGTGTGCATGCCATGAAGCACGAGTAGGGCAGTGTGCGCACGTGTAGGGCAGGCTGAGCATGTTGGAGGCTGTTGGCAGACGTGTAACACGTGTAATGCGGGTGTGCGGGCGTTTTAACCTGAATAAGTAGATTCTGAACCGTGTAAGCACGTGTGTGCGCGTGTAAGCCACTGTGAGCGTGTTTCTGCTGGTATGCACGTTGCTCCCCCCTGAGGAAACAGAAAGGAAAAAGGAAGCAACAGAATTAATAGGAAGCTAGCAGGGATAACTGCTGAAGCTAGCAGGTGAAAACAATTAGAAGCAGGCAATTACACAGGCAGAATAGTAGCCCAGTCCAGCATTTAAAACTCTGCAAACAGTAGTGCAGGATGTTTCTCTTAAGAGACACTGCAAGACAGGAGTAAGCTAATAGAAGTGAAAACTGAAAAAGCTTCTCTCAGAGCAGAAATGTTAGGGGCTGCCATAGCTGTCATAATGAGACATAGGCGACTTGCTGAGGGTGGTGACAATGCAGATGGTGCCAGACAACCCACAGTGAGGAGACGGAGAAGAGTGTACAGGCCCAGTGTCACCTACCACGGGTTACATGAGCTGGAGATAGTAGAGCACTATAGAGTGGACAGAGAGCTCCTGCAGCAAATTGTTGAGCTGTGCAGGCCACGCCTCACACACAGAACCAACAGAGGGGAACCCATCCCAGTGGAAACCAAGGTATATGTTGGCCTAAGAATACTAGCAACAGGTACCTTCCAGAGACCAACTGGCGATATGATGGGGATATCACAGGCATCAGCCTCCAGGGTACTGCACCAGTTCCTGGATGCCATGTCAGCACATGTCAGTGATCATGTATATTTCCCCAATGCCTGTGAGGTATTGGCCAGCAATATGCGTCTCTTTCAGCAAATAGCGGAATACCCTGAGGTAGTGGGTGCAATAGACTGCACGCACATACGCATCAAAGCACCAGCCGGTGAGCGGGGTAGGGCCTACATTAACCGCAAGGGCTTCCCCTCCATCAACTGCCTGGTCGTGTGTGATGCCCAGGGCATAATAATGAATGTGTGTGCTGGCTGCCCTGGGAGTTACCACGATTCCCACATCTGACATTTGACGCAGCTGTACCAGATATTTGCCAATGGGGACATCCCACACGGACACCTAGTGGGGGATGCAGGTTATGCACTGGAGCCGTGGCTGATGACACCCATCAGAAACGCACACACACCTGAACAGGAACGCCATAATGAGGCACATGCGCAAACACGTAATGTAATAGAGCATGTGTTTGGGCTGCTCAAGTCATGGTTCCGGTGTCTGGACACATCTGGTGGAGCCTTGCAGTACACACCAACTACATGTACCCAAATAGTCATGGTATGTGCTATGCTACATAATATGATCTTGCGAAAACAGCTGCAGCAGGACTAACATAGGGCTGGGCCAAACAGCCCCCACCATTGCCAAGGCCATCACAGGCAGAGCGTGACTCGGAGGAGGAACAACCTGAGCCTGCCCCAGTAGGCAGAAGGAGGCGTGCCCAGTATGCCCTGGCCTTGGCAAAGAGGCAATGCATAGCACATACACTGGCTCAGTAGGAACCCTGGGAATGATACCCCCTCTGACTCACTCAAATAATAACATGGATGCCTAAAATGACATGACCTGCTCACAAACATGTACAGGGAAGTGTAATATGCGCATCCGACAGAGGCATCCCTGCAGCACCACCTGAGGCATGAATGCCATGTGTTAAGTAATGTAACACCATGTAGGATATGCACACCTGAGGTCCCTGACTAACATCCACCCTCACCAAGCATGAAGCCACAAAATTACGATGGGATGATCAAGTGCAATAACTGGCTGAAGTAATGCAGTTAGTCAAAGGGGAGCCAATGTGTTTCAGGCTGGGAAGACATGCGGAGCATGACATGATGCACCACCTGCTAGGGGTGGTGTGCACCTATCATTCCATGCCCCATGGATACTGGCAAAGGCTGTCAGTACCCACAGCATGCCCTGAATAGGTAAGTCTCAAAACACAAACCCACCTTCATAGGTACCACAAAGGATAGCAACCTAGATGTAATGCTACCCAATGCCAGAAGTCTAAACAGCAAGATGTGTGCAGTGTAAATGCACACAGTATGGAGAATGTAGATACCAGTCTTGTAATAGAGAACTGGGTCAAGGCTCACATCAGCACCCTAACACTACCAGGTCACACCTCATACTGTGCTGTACAGCCGCAAAACATGGAACAAGCTACAAAAGGAGGGTGACTAGCAATAAATGGCAAGGATAACCGCACCCCCATGTTAGTACCACAACAAGAAGCAGCATGGATTAGCCATGGTCAAATACCAATGGCTAAAACCGCCTCCCAGTATATAGCCTGCTGCAGACTACTGTCCTAATACCAGGAACTGCACCTGGCCTATGTTAGAATACATGAATATATCAAGCCCCCAAACCACATTATATTGCCTGACTGAAAATACCCAGACATACACTGGGAGCATTATACTAGCACCAACACAGTAGGAGAAAAGTTCCCAGAATCCATAAACCAAAATGCCCAGGAACAACGTACCACTCCCACAAGAGGGGTAAGCATACTGGATGTGATAATCAGCAACATGTGTACTGGATGGCAAGATGAGAAGTGTATCCCTCACTGGTAAGACCAGACTATAGAGTAATCACACTGGATATACACATCCCAACCCCAGTCCCTGGCCAGAATACCACAGTGAAAAACATGTGTAAAGCATAGGTTGCAGCCCTCCAAACTGATGTTGAATCCACGAAAGGCCCTGTGCAAATGCAGAATATGGGACACACCACAGAACATGTTATACAGGCATTCCATGAACACAGCCAGGAATGCTTGGAGTATGCAATCACAAATAACAACAACACACAATGCCATACACGCAGGAATCTGGCATGCTGGACTCCAGCCATTACCAAACCATGCAAGAGAATGAGGAAGCTACCACATGATAGAGCAAACATAAAAAGGGAAGTAATCACTGACCAGTAGTATGGCAATAACATATGTCCACACATACAATCCACTAAGTCCAGCCACAACAAGTAGAATCTGTGAATCCAGAGGCAATGTGACACCTGTCCCAAGTACACAAACAACCACAACACCCCCCAATAAATACAAATATATGTGATAGATGCAACCATGTATCCAAACCAGAGGTTGAGCTCCACCAACTCAGTACTGTCAAAACTAATCAGGAGGATAAGTTAACCACATACACCACAAACCCAGTCCCACATAGACCTACCACAACTGTAAACCAAACACATAAACACAGAAAAATATTCCCGGAGGCCTTAATTACAAACACACCACACCAACAGAAGCCTCCAAAGCAGATCACAAGCAACCACAACCTCCAAACATAGCACATGCAACGAATAGTACACAAAGCTGGTGTGCCAAACAGTCACAGGCCAGAAGGACAAACAACATGCCTGATACAGTTGTAATAGGTGTCTGTATAGGCAGACACACTGCTGTCCCACTCACCAGACTGAACAAGGGAAAGGGTAGAGTAAGCTGCCTGTAGGCTGCCACAAAATGCCACATAACACAAGTACGCAGGTCACCCCAAAGCAAGCAGAAATATGATGCACTCAATGTCCATGCTGGTGTGAATGACCTGAGATGTACCTCCCTGGTCAACATGAAAAGAGACATGGATGATCCCTCTGAGTATGTACCCCAGGCCGGTATGACACTGGCTGTGTGCAGCATCCAACCCTCACCAAGAATGATGCCACAGTACAAACACAGAATGATCATATTTAACAGCTAGCACAGTTACAGCTGTCAGTCTAAGAGGGTCTAATGTCTGTCTGCTTGAGATGTCAAGCATGACAAGCCATGCTGCTGTTCCAGGGATGGCTTGCACCTGTTGCCCCTGTGCATCTGGATACTGGATAAGGCCTTTGCCACCTCCATAGAGCCGTATGTAGGGAAGGCCAAAAAGACTACCCACCACCCTAGAAAACGTAAGTGATAGGATACATAAGGGTAATGCTGACCAATGCCAGATGTGTAAAATGCAATATTCATGCCCCTGAGGCACTTCCCATTATGGAGAACATCAATGTCTGTGCAGTGACAGAAACCCGCTGCAAGCCTAGAGATAGCACACCAGCACTACTAGGTTATACCACATATCATGTATTATGGCCCCAACACCTGCACCAAAACATCAAAGGAGGGGGAGTATCCATATGCAGTACAGACACCCATATGGCCAGGTAACTGACAATGCACAAAGCAGCGGAGACCACCCATGTGCATCTAAGTGTAGTCCAAACTGCTGTACAGTCTGTAGCATGTGACAGACCACACTCTCACACAAGAACTCCACCCAGACATCCCGAAGACACTGGACAGTATGAATGTCCCACCAAATACCAGACAAGGTACACGCAAATTACCACATAGGTGGCAAACCATTATGTATGCAAGGAGTAATCAGGGACCTAGGGACACAAGTCGAAAGTTAACTGTCATGTGACACTCACAATGCCAATGTGGCTAGGAAGATTGTCGATATTGGACACCGTATCATGAAAGGATTCACATCTACATCAACAGAGGTCACTGTGCCGCTGTACTGTTCCCTTATCAGACCCATAATCTAGTACAATGACTCATATGGGATGTACCGTACGTGACACCTGCAGCGGTTCGGAAGACCTCATAGTTACCCCACCAACAGGATAAAGGGTGTGAAATATATGTCATATGCTGCCTGGCTGTAGACACCCCAGCTGAATGCAGTCACAGACTGCCTACACAGAGGCATTGTATGTCTGTTGTACAAGGCCATGTCCAACACAGAAGTAATGGACATGCTCCACCACAGGAAATCAAAGCCATTGGAGCTGTGAGAGTGACAGATGTCAGCCTCAACACATAATGAAATAAGATGTGCTGGAGGGACAGATACATAACCAGAGGCTCCCCACACCCAAAAAGAGGATCCCAATCCATGTTAGGCAGAGCCCCTCACTGACACCCCTCAACAGGAATATTGCCAAGTGGATGGATGATCGTACATGTATACTGGGGGTCTTCACTGTGTCACGACCAATGTGTCACGACCAGACAGAGGCACAGTAAAGAAATTCATAAATGGCCATAATAGAAACATAGCAAGGGGTGGTGAAAGACACACACACTCTGGCTAGGCTTACTAATGCCCTAGGGTGGATAGCCTAGTATGAACCCATGAACCTATGAAGATACAAAATGTACAGGACACTAAGGATAATCACAAGGCTTACCCAACTGATGGTAGGAACCATGTTGGGGCATCCACAGATATGCTCCGAATCACACAGATATTACAAGCAACATACCAAACACACACACATATTGCTAACATACAACCTGACAGGTGCAGTGCAAACCCCCCCCCCCCCAGAGTGCAAAATATCTATCCCAGCAGACTGCTGGTCCCCTGACATTGCAGATGCTGAGGTAACAGCCATCATCTGCAAAGCAAAACACACAGCAGCAAAGGTATGTGATGGTGTCCTGGGCAGAGGCCAACATGGACTCCAAGAATAATGGAATGCCAAATCACACTACTGCCCAATGTCAGCCTTACCACAGGATATGTACCCAAAGAGCAGTGTAGAACAACAGTGATCCATCACAACAAAGGTGTTGCCTGAATGGATACTGCAAACTACCACCCCAGGATCCTGACAAGCTTGGTCTTAACAGCTATGGAAAGGATCAGTATGTACCGCAGACAGAAGGCTATTGTGGACCTACTGATACTGGACCCTACAAAGTGTGGCTGTCGTAACTGCAGATCCTGCCCCTAAACATGTTTGACCCATTTGAAGCAGTCATTAAGGTCATTGATGAGGGCAATATGGTCCACACAGCGTAGCTGGACTGTGCACATGCTTCTAGACAATACCGTACGAGTTCAGTATGGATATGTTCACCAACTTAAATATATACCCCTATGTCAGTAGAGGGGCTGCAAACCAGACCAAGGACAGAACCTAAATGGTCAGACATGCCGCATCCATGTCAGACTACAAAGCAGATATGAGTGGCATCCCACAAGGCCTGGTCTTGCCCCCCCCCGTTCTGTATATATGTCCCATAGGTATAGGCCAACATGGAAGGACTGTGACTGAACATGTATGCAGAGGAGTACAAACAGCCCACCGTATCTGACCCCGAGCTGACACAAGCACCCGACAAAAGGGCCACCTACAAACAGACAACTGGAGCCATAGCCATGTCAGCAAGCTAATTGCAGAACTGTGTATAGACAACCACCGTGGATATACAGTAAGTGCCCACAAATTACCTCACAGGTGTTAACCCATGACTTACCTAACATGTAATGTGAGACCTGGGTACAAAAGGTGATAGATATCCTGCACTGGACAAACATGTGGCTGTAGTGTTTGCAGAAACATATACTATATACCCACCCAAACATGAAGGTTGACAGATGTAGATAAGGGGAAGTCACTGTGGCTCTGCAGTCATCCTCCATCAGCGTCACAATTGACTACAATAGCCCCTCTGGGATATACCTCAGCAGACACCTCCATCAACTGTAAAGTCCACAACAGTACCTCACCAGGAGTAGCAAAGAGCATGAACAGATGCCATGTGTTGCCTGAGTAAACAAACTGCAGCCCCACACACTGCCATACTGCCCAGCTACAGGCAAGCTGTGCCTGATGTAGGAAACCATGTCCAGCCTGGAATCAATGAACATGCTGCACCTTGTACAATCTGAATGGCAGTGAGCTATGCACATGAGAGACCTGAACCCCAGCACTGACATACATAGGACAAGCTGTACAGAATGATCCATAACACAGAAGGCACCCCCAGTCTTCAGTAATCTCCTGGTACAGGTCAGCCAGGGAGTCACTTATCAGCACCCCTCAAGAGGAATCCTGATGAGTGGATGGGAGATGGTAGGCTAACCCTGAGTATCACTGTTATGTCAGAGGTAGACGGAGGCACAGTATACTAACCATGACATATGTCATGGCAAACTCCAGTTACAATGTGTGTCGAAGGACAAACACACCCTGTGACTAGCATCAGAAATGGCCTAGGGAACATCGCTAGTGTTTGCCAATATCCACCCATGTTGTGGAATACACTAGCAATGTTGGACGAGCCTGGTGTAGGTAGTCCATATCTGAACATAATGCAACATGGTCATATGTGCACAACTGGCCCCTACACAGTCTGTTGTGCTCACTATGAAGATGTCAAGCAGTCATAGGACTAAAGCCCAGGATACTGTCCACCACAGTGAAAGCACTGAACCAGTACACTATACGGTACTACAGTGTTAGGTCATTATGAAAGTATGTTGAGAACTGTCTGCAAAGTATCCCATGCAATCCCTGCAGGCACAGTATAATCCCAGTTGTAGCAGACATGAAGCAGTTGGCCAGTTAGTACACAACATGACACCCAACACACAACCATAAACGTGAGATATTGTTGAAGTTCACACACACCCAAATATGTGGTGGACTTCAGAGTGCAACATATGGAAAGCTCACACTGGGCATGCTCGCACACTTTGATAAATGAGGCATATGTCAGACAACATGCCATGGAAAGGCTGAACTGGGCATTAGCAGTTGGCCACACATATCTGGTATTTGTACGTGTCAGTCCAGGAACCAACCACAACACAGCAATCTGCCCAGTGCACACAGTAAATGACTACAGAGACATAAGTGATAAAGTGGATCGCCGTCATATGCAAACATCTTACACAGATACACAAGCTGGTCATAGGAACAGGGAATGCTATGGCAATAAAGACCTGCAAACAGTAGAACAGCACAACAAATATTGTGCATCCGACAATTGAACATATGGGTGTAGAGGCCAATACTAGGCTTGTTGCCCTAGGGGATGACAGCTCAGCCAGAGTGTGCTTGGCATCTGCATCCCCAGTACAGTAGGCTACTGTGCCACTGTAAAGTAGGTCACAGAAGGCAACATGTGAGGCTAGTGAGCTGTGCCTCTGTCAAGCAGGGGCACCATGGAGGTCCCAGGGATTGAATGTGCTAAGCCACAGCCATGTTGTCGGTGTGTGCTGGAAGAGGGTTGCTGAGGATCTCTGACAGTAGGTATCCGTCAATAACAGACTGAGGGGAGCCCTATCTGCATTCTCTGGACAATTCCACTGTCAACACTGTGTTGTAATGATTATGTGTGAATGAAGTGCCGTGCCAGAACTGTTCACAGATGTCCTCCCTCTGTGGGCTACAGCTCTGCAATGTATTAGCTCACTCTGTCTGTTGTACAGCTCATATATGGCTGGTGTACAGCTGACAGGTGTCTTGTTGTGGAGCAGTCATGGGTATATGTGGGATAGCATGATCAATGCAAACCGTACACATGCTCATAGAATGCAATTGTCAAGGATTATGCTGAGTGGCCAGTATAGTCCCCCAGCATGGGTCCTCTGAAGTCATCCACCCCAGTCTTCACAAGTGTCGAGTCTGCTTGTGCTAAATACAGTTTGTGTGCAGTGACAACTTTGCCTGGGGGTGGAGATGAGATATGGATGTCCAGGGAAAGGTGGGTATGGTCAGATATCAACAATGGTGGTCTACCTCTGGTGTGGAACAGTGAGTACCCACGTTGCAGATGGACAGGTGCAATATGTATTCCCCCATGTGGCTGTGGTGTGTGGTTCTGCCATAGCACATGGACCCACAAATTGTAGTGGCTGTAGGGTAAAGTGGTAGAGGCCTGAATAGTTCTCACACACAATATGCCTGTACCTGATGTTAACAACTGGAATGGTGCATGTGAACACCTGCATATCCCGGCACTGTTCCCAGGGAAGCTAAGTGTGTGTCCTGGATGTGGGTGTGGTGTTCTGGACTAGTTGTGTTGTGTGTTACAGGTCCTGTCACAAAGCATGGTATAGAACATAACCTGCCAGTGTGATGTGCATATCTGACCCTGACGTAGGTGGCTGCAAATGCATATATATGCTATCCCCCACCTGACAGGTAGTACTACATGTACATACCTCTGTAGAAATAAAGATGTCAGCACCCTATAAATACTGCAGGTGCAGAACAGATGCCCAGTAATTCGGATAGTGCGCTCTGCTAATGCATCTCCCTCAAGTGTCATAATATAGTTAGGTAGGGGTTTGAATCCTGCAAATGCTCAGTGTGTGGGTGGGTGAGTGGGGTTTGTGTGTGTGAAAGGCTGTGAGAGGGAAATGTCCCTTTTGGCAACTGGGAAAACACACTACAGGATGCAGATTCCCCTTTCTAAACACTGATGATGTCAGCACCCCATAAGTACAGCAGGAGAAGGGAAACCTCCCAGTAATGCGAATTGCGCACTCCGCTAATGCGTCCGTCTCAAGTGTCATAACATAGTTAGGTAGGGGTTTGAATCCTGTAAATGCTCAGTGTGTGTGGATGGGGTTAGTGTGTGTTCAAGACTGTATGAAAGAAATATCCCTTTTGCCAACTTGGAGAACACACGACAGGATGCACATTCCCCTTTTTAAACACTGATGATGTCAGCACCCTATAAGTACAGCCAGAGAAGAGGAACTATCTAGTAATCCGAATAGTGTGCTTTGCTAATTCATCTCTCTCACGTGTCGTGACTTAGTTAGGTAGGGGTATGAATCCTGCAAATGGCAAATGTGCGTGTGTGTGTGTGTGTGAGGGGGGGGGTAGTAGGGTGTGTGTAAATGCAAGTGTGAGAGAACAGATCCTTGTGGCAAATGCTACAATACACCAGATGCTGCATATTCCCCCAGTAAACACAGGGGATGTCACCACACTATCAGCACAGCCAAACAGGGCTAGTTGGCCAGTAATGCCAATAGTGCGCTCTGCTACTGGGTCTATTACCATTGTCAGAGTACAGATAGGTATGTTTTGATAACCCACAACTGCCACGTGTGGTTGTGTCACATTATGACCTTGTGTGTGTCTTTGTACATAACAATGCATGCCATTGCCTAAACCAGCAATGGCATTGCACACATGGTGTATGTGTATGACACATACACATAAATACCTGTGACCTGCAGTAGTTACCATGTCTGACACATGCCTCGAGTGGATAAATGGTGTTTGCAATGTATACCAATATGACTGTGTCTTACTGTGCAGGGGCATACGCAGTATCTGTCTATACAGTGTGGGTGTATATGGTAAAATACCCACAGCAGGGGATAAACATCTGGTCTGGGCCATATAGTCTACATGTAGTCGATGTACAGGTGCTGCATGTTCCCACCTGTTGTGGGAGTGGTAACATGTCATTCCATTGCAATTCAGTGACCACATGCTGTGAACCCTTCAACTAGTGTGTTGTAGCTACAGTAATGCTCACGCACAATGTTTGGCTGGATGCAGTCCAGCCATATAAAGACAGTTCTTGAGACTGTCATATTGCCAGTGTTGTTATGGAGGATAGGTGGTTTTCCTGTGTATGGGAGGGTTGTGTGTGCCAGGCTATGAACCAGATGGCAGTCTGACACACTGTTAGCTGCACATGATTACGCCCTGATGCTTTGTGCTGTGCCAACAACCTGGAGGTGTGTGTATCTGTGGTGCCTTGGGATACCACCCCCCTGTCCAAGTGTGTTACATGTGTAGGGGACGACAGGCATGGTATGAGGCATAACCTGTCAGTGATGGGTAACACCTGTGAGCCATGAATCAGGACTCTGGTACTGCACAGACATTGCAGTTCACTGTGCTGAGGACAGTGTCCAGTGCATGCATCTTGCGGTGTACACTGCTTGTGTTGTGTAGCAGCACTGTTAGTGTCCTAACCTGTGTGATCCCGTGGAGGTGGCTATGTAATCCGTGTCCTGCAGCATAAGGCAGTATGTGTGTATCAAGGAGCTTTGCCAACATACATTGGGCTATGGGTGTCACGTGCAGGATAACCCTTGCACATCATTGTGGCTTCCCTAGCATGTAAGCACATGTTGACAGCCAGCGGATACCCTATGAATGTCACTGGAGACTGAGCAGAATGTAGACATACAACACCCTTCCTACATATAGTGGTAGCATACCTGGTGAGGGTATGTTGGCAACCAAGATCAGGCTCATACTGGCCTGTGCCATATGCTGAGAGATCCATTCTATGTTCCCTATGATGTAGTCCAGGGAGGTATGTCTCAGGTCAGCCATAGTGGCATGGTCAATGAGTGAGTCATATGTGTCCATGCCTCTGACTGACCTGTATGCATGTGTTCTGTGGTGGACCATAGTGCCCCTGAGGCATATCACTGTGACCTTCACCAGATACAGCCTGTTGAGCGGGACCCCAGTGCAGCACCCAAGACAGGTACCTGACACGCCTGTAGCAGGTGTGTTGTGTAGCCCTACAGGCTGTGAGTGTGTGGCACACGGGATGTGTGTGCCATGTGTGGCATGTGCTCTGTTCTGACGGAACATATGCCTGTGTGCCAGCTGCGGAGGTGTGTGATGCTCAGGCAAGGTGCTAGTCTGAGTCCCCACATATGCCCCAGTGTGTTCAGCATGCTGTCAGTGTGTCTATGTCTGACTTGTATTGTAGTCACTGTAATATGACATGCCACCTGACAGGGTATGGCATTACTGAGTTCAGAGCTCAGTCCCCAGATTGGCTGTGTGGTGGCATCCCACACATGTGTTGTACATTCCTGGCCAAGGGTGATGGCTGATTGCATACATTTGGCAGCTGTGACATTGCCACATGACTCACATAAACCACAACTGGACCGTAGAGTTAATTCACAGGTTACCTTTGCACATGCTACCCTAGTAGTGTGATTGCCATGGTGAGTACCAACACATAGGGCCAATGGGGAACAACATACTGAAGGTGTGTATGTGTGGGTGTACTGCTACTGTTTCATAGCACTGGCATATATGACTGCACACATGGGTAAATGCCAGGTAAGACATGTGCAATGTGTCACAGGCAACGTGCATGCGAACTGGACAGACAGTGACATTCTGTCATGTGTAAACTTGACATATATGACGCTATGCAGATGTCACTAGGAGTCCACAGAAGCACTGTAACTCTGCATTGCAGGTGTAAGCAGTGTTCCAGGGAACCCCAAGCAAACATGCATGCAAACAAAGCTACATTAAGCACGTCTGGAAGTAGTGCATTGTACAACAAAGAAGGGGTAACACTAACAGTAAGTAACAATGCAAATATGTAGGCACTATCAACATGTACCCAGGAATACACAGCGCAAATGCCCATGGTAGAACTGATATTATGTCATAGTTAATTGTGATTTGGATTACATTGGTACTGCACACATATCAACATGCGCAAACTTCCACATTGCATAGTCATTGTGGGCAACTTGACACCATTACTGTACATGTCCACCATTGCATATCACTACTTGCGTTAGCTTCCCCCTGTGCTACCCATGTATGCGGCTATCTGTTGACATCCTTACCACCGCATGCAATTATGTGCAGCTGTTACACTTTGGTATGTACTATGGGTGCAGATGACAATTCAGGACATTCATACGGTTACTGCATCAGGCATGCTGGGATATACTCACAGTCATATCAGCACACTGTACTGTTACCAACATGATACTACTAATACACTTCTATGTAGTCACCCTGTGCATCAGCAACATGTTTACCTGTTCCTGCAATGATGTTGTAGATTGCAGGAGGTGGTGCAGTGTCATCATATGCACAGGGTGTGAATTAGGTATGCCTGAGTCTGCCACTGATACCACCAACTGACATGTGTGTGTATGTGTGTTGGTGAGGGGCAGCAGTACAGGGTGGGGCACTGTTGGTGCAGTGTGTGCATGTATGTGGTCGCCCTAGGTGTTAACATTTCACATGTGTATGCACAAACACAGTTCCACCTCATGGCTGCCATATACAGGGTTTGTGGACAGCCACAGATTGCACCTGGCAGGTCATACAGATCAGTGTCTGTGGGCACGGACACGGTATCTGTGCCTGGCAGGGGTGCTATGGACCGTATCCAGTACTAAGCCAGACTGGGTACTGTCATCAGAAGTGGGAGTGTGTTGACTGGACACAGGTCCCTCTTGGGACTGTCCATAGCCACGTGCGTGGTCTCCTGGGGTGTTCGATGACAGCACAGACCCAGCATTGTTGGGGCTGCTGCTGGCACTATGGGGCATGCGTGGGCCTGTTGTCGCCTGTGCCGACTGCCAGCTGCTGCTGTTGCTGGCATGGCCACGTCGATGCCGCAAATGCCCACCATTGCCCTGGCTCATGGACATTTGGTTGTGGAACTGCTGTAATATGTCCCCACAATGTCTGTCTATGACATATGTGAAATTGCGGATAGCATCCGCAATGTCACGCATATTGTCAGTCATGGCTGTGTGACATGCTCTCAGCTCCATCAGACTCTGTCTGGTGTACCTTTCCATACGTGACTGTGCCTGCATGACAGTCTGAAACATAGCTGAGGTTGACAGACCTCTTTGGGCACATCTGCCAGAGGCAGTCGCCCATGGATGCTCCCATGAGAACCCATGGGCAACTGTCTGTGTGGTACCATCGCAGGACCCTGCCCATGGCTGCTGTGTGGGGACGCATGTGCCACAGGTACCACATTACCCTGGTCAATGCCCACTGTATCCTGTCCATCACCTAGGGACAATGGTTACAAAGGATGTACTGGCAGGATGACTGTGCGCAATGATGGGGTTGACAGCTGTGTACTGTCAATTGGCTGACCGATGGCGGACCCTGACACACCTTCCTGTACCATTACACAGATATCATCATTACTAGTACCTGTGGCACCAGATTCAGGTTCCCTGCTGCAGGACACCAGAGCAGCACCAGAACCTGTGGGAGGAAGACAGGAAACACAGTTTACAGTGTCCACACATTGTTACCAGTGATGCACTTATGCACACATGCACACATGCACACATGGACACATGCACACATGCACACATGGACACAGGCACACATGCACACATGGACACAGGCACACATGCAGACATGCACACGTGGACACATGCACACAGGCACACATGCACACAGGCACACATGCACACATGCACACATGCAGACATGCACACGTGGACACATGCACACGTGGACACATGCACACATGCACACGTGGACACATGCACACAGGGCTAGTTGGCCAGTAATGCCAATAGTGCGCTCTGCTACTGGGTCTATTACCATTGTCAGAGTACAGATAGGTATGTTTTGGTAACCCACAACTGCCACGTGTGGTTGTGTCACACATTATGACCTTGTGTGGGTCTTTGTACATAACAATGCATGCCATTGCCTAAACCAGCAATGGCATTGCACACATGGTGTATGTGTATGACACATACACATAAATACCTGTGACCTGCAGTAGTTACCATGTCTGACACATGCCTCGAGTGGATAAATGGTGTTTGCAATGTATACCAATATGACTGTGTCTTACTGTGCAGGGGCCGCACGCAGTATCTGTCTATACAGTGTGGGTGTATATGGTAAAATACCTACAGCAGGGGATAAACATCTGGTCTGGGCCATATAGTCTACATGTAGTCGATGTACAGGTGCTGCATGTTCCCACCTGTTGTGGGAGTGGTAACATGTCATTCCATTGCAATTCAGTGACCACATGCTGTGAACCCTTCAACTAGTGTGTTGTAGCTACAGTAATGCTCACGCACAATGTTTGGCTGGATGCAGTCCAGCCATATAAAGACAGTTCTTGAGACTGTCATATTGCCAGTGTTGTTATGGAGGATAGGTGGTTTTCCTGTGTATGGGAGGGTTGTGTGTGCCAGGCTATGAACCAGATGGCAGTCTGACACACTGTTAGCTGCACATGATTACGCCCTGATGCTTTGTGCTGTGCCAACAACCTGGAGGTGTGTGTATCTGTGGTGCCTTGGGATACCACCCCCCTGTCCAAGTGTGTTACATGTGTAGGGGACGACAGGCATGGTATGAGGCATAACCTGTCAGTGATGGGTAACACCTGTGAGCCATGAATCAGGACTCTGGTACTGCACAGACATTGCAGTTCACTGTGCTGAGGACAGTGTCCAGTGCATGCATCTTGCGGTGTACACTGCTTGTGTTGTGTAGCAGCACTGTTAGTGTCCTAACCTGTGTGATCCCGTGGAGGTGGCTATGTAATCCGTGTCCTGCAGCATAAGGCAGTATGTGTGTATCAAGGAGCTTTGCCAACATACATTGGGCTATGGGTGTCACGTGCAGGATAACCCTTGCACATCATTGTGGCTTCCCTAGCATGTAAGCACATGTTGACAGCCAGCGGATACCCTATGAATGTCACTGGAGACTGAGCAGAATGTAGACATACAACACCCTTCCTACATATAGTGGTAGCATACCTGGTGAGGGTATGTTGGCAACCAAGATCAGGCTCATACTGGCCTGTGCCATATGCTGAGAGATCCATTCTATGTTCCCTATGATGTAGTCCAGGGAGGTATGTCTCAGGTCAGCCATAGTGGCATGGTCAATGAGTGAGTCATATGTGTCCATGCCTCTGACTGACCTGTATGCATGTGTTCTGTGGTGGACCATAGTGCCCCTGAGGCATATCACTGTGACCTTCACCAGATACAGCCTGTTGAGCGGGACCCCAGTGCAGCACCCAAGACAGGTACCTGACACGTCTGTAGCAGGTGTGTTGTGTAGCCCTACAGGCTGTGAGTGTGTGGCACACGGGATGTGTGTGCCATGTGTGGCATGTGCTCTGTTCTGACGGAACATATGCCTGTGTGCCAGCTGCGGAGGTGTGTGATGCTCAGGCAAGATGCTAGTCTGAGTCCCCACATATGCCCCAGTGTGTTCAGCATGCTGTCAGTGTGTGTCTATGTCTGACTTGTATTGTAGTCACTGTAATATGACATGCCACCTGACAGGGTATGGCATTACTGAGTTCAGAGAGCTCAGTCCCCAGATTGGCTGTGTGGTGGCATCCCACACATGTGTTGTACATTCCTGGCCAAGGGTGATGGCTGATTGCATACATTTGGCAGCTGTGACATTGCCACATGACTCACATAAACCACAACTGGACCGTAGAGTTAATTCACAGGTTACCTTTGCACATGCTACCCTAGTAGTGTGATTGCCATGGTGAGTACCAACACATAGGGCCAATGGGGAACAACATACTGAAGGTGTGTATGTGTGGGTGTACTGCTACTGTTTCATAGCACTGGCATATATGACTGCACACATGGGTAAATGCCAGGTAAGACATGTGCAATGTGTCACAGGCAACGTACATGCGAACTGGACAGACAGTGACATTCTGTCATGTGTAAACTTGACATACGTATCGTACGCTATGCAGATGTCACTAGGAGTCCACAGAAGCACTGTAACTCTGCATTGCAGGTGTAAGCAGTGTTCCAGGGAACCCCAAGCAAACATGCATGCAAACAAAGCTACATTAAGCACGTCTGGAAGTAGTGCATTGTACAACAAAGAAGGGGTAACACTAACAGTAAGTAACAATGCAAATATGTAGGCACTATCAACATGTACCCAGGAATACACAGCGCAAATGCCCATGGTAGAACTGATATTATGTCATAGTTAATTGTGATTTGGATTACATTGGTACTGCACACATATCAACATGCGCAAACTTCCACATTGCATAGTCATTGTGGGCAACTTGACACCATTACTGTACATGTCCACCATTGCATATCACTACTTGCGTTAGCTTCCCCCCTGTGCTACCCATGTATGCGGCTATCTGTTGACATCCTTACCACCGGCATGCAATTATGTGCAGCTGTTACACTTTGGTATGTACTATGGGTGCAGATGACAATTCAGGACATTCATACGGTTACTGCATCAGGCATGCTGGGATATACTCACAGTCATATCAGCACACTGTACTGTTACCAACATGATACTACTAATACACTTCTATGTAGTCACCCTGTGCATCAGCAACATGTTTACCTGTTCCTGCAATGATGTTGTAGATTGCAGGAGGTGGTGCAGTGTCATCATATGCACAGGGTGTGAATTAGGTATGCCTGAGTCTGCCACTGATACCACCAACTGACATGTGTGTGTATGTGTGTTGGTGAGGGGCAGCAGTACAGGGTGGGGCACTGTTGGTGCAGTGTGTGCATGTATGTGGTCACCCTAGGTGTTAACATTTCACATGTGTGTATGCACGCACACAGTTCCACCTCATGGCTGCCATATACAGGGGTTTGTGGACAGCCACAGACTGCACCTGGCAGGTCATACAGATCAGTGTCTGTGGGCACGGACACGGTACCTGTGCCTGGCAGGGGTGCTACGGACCATATCCAGTACTAAGCCAGACTGGGTACTGTCATCAGAAGCGGGAGTGTGTTGACTGGACACAGGTCCCTCTTGGGACTGTCCATAGCCACGTGCACGTGGTCTCCTGGGGTGTTCCGATGACAGCACAGACCCAGCATTGTTGGGGCTGCTGCTGGCACTATGGGGGCATGCGTGGGCCTGTTGTCGTCTGTGCCGACTGCCAGCTGCTGCTGTTGCTGGCATATGGCCACGTCGATGCCGCAAATGCCCACCATTGCCCTGGCTCATGGACATTTGGTTGTGGAACTGCTGTAATATGTCCCCACAATGTCTGTCTATGACATATGTGAAATTGCGGATAGCATCCGCAATGTCACGCATATTGTCAGTCATGGCTGTGTGACATGCTCTCAGCTCCATCAGACTCTGTCTGGTGTACCTTTCCATACGTGACTGTGCCTGCATGACAGTCTGAAACATAGCTGAGGTTGACAGACCTCTTTGGGCACATCTGCCAGAGGCAGTACGCCCATGGATGCTCCCATGAGAACCCATGGGCAACTGTCTGTGTGGTACCATCGCAGGACCCTGCCCATGGCTGCTGTGTGGGGACGCATGTGCCACAGGTACCACATTACCCTGGTCAATGCCCACTGTATCCTGTCCATCACCTAGGGACAATGGTTACAAAGGATGTACTGGCAGGATGACTGTGCGCAATGATGGGGTTGACAGCTGTGTACTGTCAATTGGCTGACCGATGGCGGACCCTGACACACCTTCCTGTACCATTACACAGATATCATCATTACTAGTACCTGTGGCACCAGATTCAGGTTCCTGCTGCAGGACACCAGAGCAGCACCAGAACCTGTGGGAGGAAGACAGGAAACACAGTTTACAGTGTCCACACATTGTTACCAGTGATGCACTTATGCACACATGCACACATGGACACATGCACACATGCACACATGGACACAGGCACACATGCACACATGGACACAGGCACACATGCAGACATGCACACGTGGACACATGCACACAGGCACACATGCACACAGGCACACATGCACACATGCACACATGCAGACATGCACACGTGGACACATGCACACGTGGACACATGCACACATGCACACGTGGACACATGCACACATGGACACATGCACACATGCACATGTGGACACATGCACACATGGACACATGCACACATGCACACGTGGTCACATGCACACATGGACACATGCACACGTGGACACAGGCGCACATGCACACATTCACCCATGCACACGTGGACACAGGCACACATGCATACATGCACACCTGGACACAGGCACACCTGCACACATGCACACATGCACACATGGGCACAGGCACACATGCACACCCCGCAGTATGCACACAGAGCACTACTGGGTTGCACTAGTGTTACAAGCACTATCAGGACTATTATAGGTATTGTTAAACACACTCACCAGCATGGATGGCCTGCCTTGCTGTAACCCCGGAGGGACCTGCAGAAATGATGAGATTAATGTCAGTGGGCACAACTGTGCCATTGATACTGCATATGATACAGTGCAGTAGTACACCAGTTGCCTTTCACACGTCAGCTGCTGATATTGCCAATATCACACATGCACAATTACATACTATGATGACAGCTACATACCACGGACACACCTTACACATGCATAAACTAACAGTGTACAGAACAGTCAAGTGTACATATGGCATATTACCTGCACGCTCCATGTCATGCTGCTGTGTGGATCCAGCCTCCATCATGATGCAGGTGTACTGCTGTTGCTGTTCTGGGGCTGGAGCCACAACACTTAGGAGTAGCCCCTCCAATCTGGTGAGTGGGGGATGTGTGGCCACCCCACCTCCTGTGGCAGCCTGTTTCCTGTGGATATCCGACGCACGCTGACGGACACTTCTGATTAAATCACTGCAGTGATGTCGTACCTGCTCATATGTCCTATTATGCATGCCAATGTCATTTACCCTATGGACAATGTCTTGCCACAGTGCAGCCCTCTCATTCTGATTCTGACTTGTGTGGGAAAACAGTATGTCATACTCCCACACCAGGCTCTGGTGTATCTCCTCATCTTCCGCTGCAGAGTAGGAGGGATTACGCTGACGCACCATCTCCCTGGAAGAGAACACAAACAGGATATCAGCAGACTATGTCAGCAATATATGGCACACATACTATACATGATACTCATGTGTAGTGATATACTACTATTCCCATATGTTGCATGTGTGTGTGTCGTGGTGGATACACAAGAACATGGCCAGATATCAGTGCTCAGCCAACACCTGTGCAACAATACCTGCCACATTCCACACAACATAGTAGCATGCCCCATCGGTCAGCACACACTGACAGGTCCAATGCACAACCTCACTCTGGGGGTTCATCCCAAGGTACTGTATGTGGGATGCCATCCACTAGTGTGATGTGGACACAAGTTACTCGGCCTAGATATACATATCCCACCACTACCACCAGCACAGTAGACTACTTTGATATGTATGTGATTAGACAGTTATTCACTTGTTAGGACTGAAATGGTATCCATGCAGCACACTGGGCCTGTGGAAGCCACAACCCACACTGCTGACCCCTTTGCAAATGCTTCCCACGGACATGCCACAGATTGCATGGAACTTGCACACACATTTCTAACCCAGACCCTATGCACAAAGGTTAGGCATCCTGTCCGGTGGACCCCAGACAGAGGCAGATTGTATAACAATAGCAGGAGGCTACTGCAGGACAGAGAAGATTCACATTAAGGGAAGGCATCTGTGGTCAGCACGGGTACTATGCTACGGTCTCTCATAACAATGGCCACGGCCTACTCTGGGAGGGAAATGGCCACAAACACTATGGATAACCACAAGGCCTTCTTCAGTTATGTTACACATATGGACCAAATGCCTCAGATATGCTCTGCATTTATACACACCAACTTAACATTCACCAAACATACAGATATTGGCAACATTCTTGCAGACAGGTTCAGTGCACGTATCCCCCCTCCTTCTCCCCCACCAGTTGAAATACTTATCACAGCTGTATGTAACCTCCCTATCATCTTACATGTCCAGGTGGGGGCCGCCCTCAGCAAAGCAGAACACACAGCATCACTGTGACCTGATGGTATTCCTGGATGTGTGCTACATGCACTCCAAGAGGACATACAACCACATATAAGACTGATAATTAATCTTGGCCATACTACAGGATATGTACCTGGACACTGGCATACAGCAACAGTGGTCCCACACCACTAAGGAGGCACCTCATCTGACCCTGGGAACTACCACATCATATCCATAACCTGCCTGGTCTGCTAAGCTATGGAATTATTCAGTATGGGATGCATATGCAGTGATATCGGGTACCTGCAGACACTTGTTCCCAGCCAGTTTGCCTTTGTGATGGGCAGATCCTGCCTTTTGAACCTGGCTGACCTTTCAAAGCAGTCACTACAGCCATTGCTGAGGGCAACGCACAGACAACTGCTGCCAGGATCATGGCCTAACACTGATTGACATGTAATGTATAGTCATCCCCTTTTGGTGGAACTACGTACACACAATATATCACATGGACATACCTATAGATACAGACCTATGACACATTTGGAGGGTTCACAGTATGCAGACTATTAACCTCCTACTTTGCATTACCTGTGTTTGTCGCAGCTGGTTGCGTTACCACTGCTTCTGCTTCCTGCTGCTACTGTCACTGCTGACAGCTTAGAGTCACAGTGTGTAGCGTGTGTTTCTTTTTTTTTTTTTTCTCTGTCTCGGTTTGTCTCTCTCCCTCTGTCTGCTTCCAGACAGTGCAATGAATGTATTGCATGTGTGGAGTGTTAGTACAGGATGCTTTTGTAGGTATCTGCATAGGTCCATGTGATGGCCTCTGCACCAATTGTAAGCCAGCATTTGCTAATTGCATGCAGCCAGTTGTGTACTGATTGCAGTTCTCACTGTTATTTCAGGACAGTGCTATAAAAGGGTATGTGAGATAGGCGTTGCCCTTTCAGATTGTAAGGGCGGGGACCATGCTGTATGCTGTGGACACTGTTCTGTGAGTGTAAAGGTTAGTATCTCTCTCATGATTCAGGCTGTGTTGTAGATTCACATTTCTCCATTCCTCTCTCCTGTTCTCTGTAGTAAGTGTGTATGCACAATGACACCTACAACTATATATATATATATATATATATATATATATATATATATATATATATATATGTAAATATACATACATTTATATATGTACATTAACTGACATTATTACCTACAAGCTACCAACTAGCATGGCTGTTTCTGTTCACACACTACTATTATGGGAATCCAGTAGTTTTGACAGTAATTCTAAATGACATGCTTTGTGTACTACACATCCTATATTCCCTTTACATTCATCCCTACTATTACATGTTATATTTATTTTAGCACAATGTTCTTGTATAAGAGTCATGGCTTAGTGGTAGGTCATACAGACTACTGTTTCCAAGGTCCTGGGTTCGGGACTGACAGTGGGATTTTATTTTGCTTTTGAACTGACTACAGGACCTGTCAATGAAAGTGACTAAGGCACTTTTAAGCAGTTGTAACCGGGTTAGCGCTGGTTTGCGTGGAGCTCACGCATGCGCACTTTCAGTTAGCTCTGTGCATACACGCGCACACCTGCTTACAACCGCTTAACAGTGCTTACTCTGGTGCACACCCGCGCTATTTTCTTTGAAAGAAATGAAAATGGGGAGACAGGAAAGTGGTGAAAAAGGGGTCACAAAGAGGGTAAGACAGTAGGGAAACAAGCTTGGGATTTGCAGGAGGGATGTAGATAAGGCCCATAGATGCCCATTTCTTCATCAGCAACAGCTGTGCATATGTATGTAATTTGGTGTGACATTTGAAACCTTCCACCCCTGAGAGAGGTGTCAGGACAACAATAATACTTGTTGTACAGCCAATTGTAATTGATAGTTTCCATGTCCAGCAGACATGTGTGCGGAATAGGCAGCTATGTATGGGGCGTAATTTTTTTGTGGGTACAGAGTGCCCTTTTTTATTTATTTATTTTTTCAGGTCAGAGTGGTATGTCAGGTGAAGGAAGTCAGTATAGCTGGGGAGGTAGGTTAGGTAGGTAAACAGACAAGACAAACAAGACGCATACATGGGCGGTGTATGACACATGTGGGGGGGTTACACAATTGACGGGGATAGAGGATTGGATATCCAGAGCCCATGAGCCCACAGATGGCAACAGTGGAACTGATATCCCCACCCATAGGCAGTTGCCACTGTTCCTTCACTGCCCAGGACGGGGCTGTGCTGGGGGCTGTGTAGGCCGGGCAACAGGCATGCCCATAAGTTGTGCCACCTGTGCCTCAAGCTGGCATAGGGGCTTGAGAACAGAGTCCCGGATCTCCCTACGCACCACAGTCCAGATGCTACGGAGGGTGAGTGGTGGTTCTCCTCTGGCCACACTTGCAGAGGGGGGGAGAGCCCCATCCCCTGCAGCGCTTCCACCTGCAGGTGGCACATGGCCACCGGAGGAGGGTCCAGACTGGGCACTAGTGCCAGGTGCACTCGCCAGCTGAGGTGGGAGAGGTGGGTCCGCTGGAACCCCCCTTCTCTGTCGTCCTATGTTTTGCATTATGTCATGACAGTTTGGGTTAGTGACATATAATACCATTCACAATTAGTTGTAACAGCATGCATTAGTATTCCCATTAACCAAACACCCAGATATTCACACCATTGAACAGCGAGCATAACACATGCATAATCTGAACAGCAATGCACAGTCCAACAACATGCAGGGTTGATTGATGGCAACAGGCCATCAGGTTTGGATGTATGAACAGGGCAGATGCATCAACGGACATGCAAATATATATGACCCAACAGGACAAATGTCCAGGGGTTTTAATTGTGATTGCACATTGCACATACCATTTTCACGTGGAATGGGTTACATGTGGTTATAGGGTGGGGTGAAGAAAATAATATTAACACCTTCGAATACCAATACATATGCTGTACATTTCTAATAGCTTTACATATATACACACTACTGTTCTAACTACAGTTTCCTATATGATAACTATTTCAACTTGGTGATAGGACTGTTACTGCAACATCAATATACATTTTATTGTTCTTCATACACATTAATATCTAGCTTTGTTCAGCTACATCATCCTGCTACATTTGCTTTATATAGCTATAGACAGGTGTGGATGTTTGGTATATCAGACAATCATGCTATCTGCATATTGCAGACTGAGAGCAACATATCCAGATTTTGGGATACACATTCCAGATGCAGCAACACTTTGAACAGATTTCACTGTTTGGTTTTGATTCTCACATGCATTTCATTCTGTGCTGACTGCAGTATCCTTTATTCAGGGGTTATTACTACTGTATTGCTGGATTCATGACACTTTCTCACACTCTCTCACTTGTTTTCATTTTACTATTCAGGATGGTACTTACTTCTAGGCTTTATTGACATGTTTTACCTGTAGTTATTACAATCCTTTCCAGCAGTCTCACTTCTGTCATGTTTCAGTATTTCAACAGGGATATATTTCACACATGTGATTTCATCATCTTCTGCAGCTATACTTTTTAGCCTGCTGCAGGTTGTGTACTATTTTCTTACAGGTGGGGCATCTTTATTTCAGAATTTATGTCAGACATTTTCATTTTTCTGTTTGGATTACAGACTGCAACACACTTTTGTAATCAAGCAATACTTGCAAACACTTTCACACTGTTACTTGCACATTTTATTACTTAGTGACTACACTGCACTCTTTTGCTGACTGTCATACTTTTATATTTCTTTACAGTTACTGGTAGTGGATTACTGACCTGCCTGGTGGCACAACCGCACCAGCCTATCGCCATAGGCTCTGTGGTTCGCAGAACAGACACCTGCAGCTGTAATATAAATGAAGTAATATTGGAATACACATCTCCATAATATCAGCTAGTTTAATTTCTTACATACATAATTAAATGTAACTTACTCAGTAGTGGGGCGTTGGGCATTTGCCGGGCCTCCTGGATCCAAAGGTTCAATTGGTCCTGCTTGTGTCTCTTCAGGTCCGCATGGTGGTGACGGACCTGCTCACCAGTCCTTGGAATCCCTGTGGCACTGGTGAGATCATGAGCCAACCGGTCCCATGCCTCAGCCCTTTATGCTCCCCACAGGACCTGGCCCTGCATGAGTTGGGCCTCATGATTGTGAACTAGGAGCCAGACCATGTACCTGGTCTCCTCAATGCCCCACCTCTGTGCTCGAAAGCAACTACCCTCACCTACTCCTGCCATTCTGAATGCAAGTCAGTTCTACAATCGTTTATGCTGTGTATTCCCAACTATGGGGCTTATATAGTCCATTTTTCCCGCACATATCTGTGATTGGCCAATTTGGAATTGTATCAACTTCACTAAACCTGCATTGTCATGCTCCAGTTTGTATTCATTCCTATATATTAGCTATTATTGCATTTATAGGTACTGCTGTCATGGCTTAGTTGTTCAGTACCTTGACTATGGTGTATAGTACCCTGGGTTCGAAGCTGGCCACTACTTTTTATTTTTTATGACTGTCTAGACAAGCTGAGGGGTGTGTCTTTGTAAAGGCTGTTTTGATACGGCTTGCTCAACGTTGCCCGTCGGTTAGCTTGTTTGCGCGGTGCGCAGCTCCACGCAAATGGGGTACGCTGGTTTAAGCCTCATTTGGCTATCAGCACGCATATTACACTCATCTCAGTTAGGGGCACATAGATTTAGCATGTTAAACCACTGCTCAGCTACGGGCACTCATTTTGCACCAGTTAGACCACTGCTCACCTACAGGCAAATGCACTCACCCTGTTAAACTGTAGCTCAGCTGTGGGCACATCTGGCATTTTTTATTGTTTTGTTACCTCACATTTCATCAATATAAATGGGCTATTTCATTACATTTTACATAAACTGTGATTTTATGTGTACATATTTGTCAGGGACTTGTTTCGTGCTTATTTTACTAAAAATAAAAATTGGTGTTGTGGGGGCTCGAACCATGAATGCCTGCTCTTCAGCCAATATCTCTACCGCTACGCTATTGCTTCTTGGCTTACTTTGCATATTTAGTTCTTATATGCTTTCCCACTGACTGCTAACTGTAGCTGCGCTATGGGCACGCCCGCGCAAATGAGCACACTCACGGTTAAACATCTTTACAATTTTAAAAAAATTATGAGATGTTCATTTGTACATTTTATGTTCGTAGTCTGTGGGGGCATGTGTTGTGTTGTGTTTATTCACATTTCCATGGACTCTGTCGTGGGTGTTTACTTTGGGCACTTTTACTCTTCTGGGGGCGTGTCCACTTACAGGGCTCAGCCTACAGACATGCCCCCTACTGTCTTACACGGACCGTGTTAGCCTTAGGTGTGATTCAGCATGCTCTCATGAATGTGCAGAGCATGCTGACATCACTCTGTTTAACTGCAGCCTCTGTGTATGAGTTATAACTCTTACACGGAGGCTTCGTGAATCCTGCCCATAAAGATTAAAACACAGTTTCTTAAAAAAGATCTCTGATCATAAATGCTGAGATATAACTTTTCATCTGTCAAAATTTCCTTAATTTATAAAATGGCAACCAAGCACGTGATTCTTTTCATCAGAAGACTACACCACTGGTTACCTACTCTGATAGTGGGGAAATAAGTTGCTTCTTGCTGAGCTGTAACATGCAGTTTGCATGAGGTTCATAGGTTTAGTCTAGATTTCCATAACACTGGACAATAAAAACCGAAGAGATCAAGTATCACATGCACAAAAAAAAAAAAACATATATATATATATATATATATATATATATATATATATATATATACACACACACACAATATGGGTCCACTTTTAAATTTAAAAAAAACAAAATCTCTAGTTTTGAGATACCAAACTCAAAACATCGAGATTTCAGCATCTCGAAACTTAAAAGTGAACAAAAAAAAAATGAAGTACAAGAATGTTTTTGGAGGGGGGCAAGCCCCCCTGCACCCCCACACCCCCCTAATTTAATATACCAACTCTAAGATCGAGCTACAGTGAAGAGAATGGTAAGTGGAATGGGAGCATTACTGTTCTTTTTACTGTAGCGTGATCTCGGAGTTGGTATATTTAAGTAGGAGGGTGGGGGTGCAGGGGGGCTTGCCCCCCTGCAATAACATTATTTTAGCTGTCTTTTTTTTAATTTTGTTCACTTTTAACTTTCGAGATACCAAAATCTCGATGTTTTGAGTTCGGTATATCAAAACTTGAGATTTTGGTATTTCAAAATTTAAAATGAGACTGCTACATCTTTTGTAAATCATTTCCATTTTTTGAAGATCACTTTGCAAACTGAAGAATTCTTATTAGACTTAATCTATTTATTCTATTTGACTTAGTAGACTATGTAATACCTATATGTCTGCCAGTTTGTCGCTCTATCTATCATACTTGCATGCATACACATTAAAGAAAAACTATGTGCATGCATGGAAACCAAAGAATTAATGATGTAATATATGACTGCATACAAAGCAAAAATGCCCCTTAAAATGTTTCATTATATCTTACATATCTGGGACTTTTTTGCTGATGTAGTATGTGTTTGCACTACTCAGATGAAATGAGACTAGCATGACATATAGTCCCTACTTAATATTTAGAGATTTCTAGAAACTATACGTTGTGATTTCACATACTTCTGTCTCTGATGGCCTTGTTGCCTTTTTCTCAAGCCAGCCTTTCATAACCTACCCTGGCCTGACTTTGCTTTATCATACATATGACAACCATTGTACCCTTTGTGATATGACCTTAGCTTCCTACTGACTTAATTATGAATGACAAAGTACTAGAACTAGTATTTATTAATAACCAAAAACAATCTGTTTCAATAACAAGGTCAGAAGGGTCACTTTTAATTGGGCTCAAGACTGTTATGTCTTGCTTGATCTCTGTATGATAATATTCTGTTTGATATCTTTGCTTGCGAGTGCTTTTTTCTCCTTATTGAACAGAGATATGTATGCACGTAGACAGACAGATGGGAAACATTCTTTGTATTAGGTTATATAACATAAAATACAATGCCTCTTTCTTCCACATCTAGACAAATAACATAATTTTCCTTTTGTTTTATTATCCTTACTTATCTATAGATGTATTATAATATTGTAATCACACATTTTGAAAATGTTCTTTATTAACTTCAAATATGGAAATGTTTACTTTCTAAGAAAATATAAGAATCCAATTTGCAGTCTTTGTCAATGTCACATATCTTGTTGGAATTAAAATACCGTGTTCACTTTAATATTTTTGATTAAATATGATTAAGAATAATCTGATTACTTTCTGAAGAATTATATTGCCTGACTAGCTGAAGGAAAGAAAGTTTCCATCTTGAATCTATCCAGTAGTTCTGCGAACAGAACCTATGTAGCTGTTTAGATAGCATGAATCAGTGAAGAAAGCCTTGGACATATGCTGTCCATTACTCTCATTTGAATCTGAAGACACACAAAGATACAAAGATACACTGGCATGCACTTGATTATAGTTCATTTCATCTAAAATGCAATTCATCTAAAAAAAAAACAGTGAAAAAACAATGCCACATTTGCTCCAAAACACATTTCTTCAGAACCACAAATTATTGAGACACATTTCATTGCAAATGGCACGTACACTAAATACAACTTCAAAATTTTTTTTTTTTTTTTTGCAGGGCATTATGCCCCCTGTACACCCCATGTATGGAGCTTAGCCCCTCATGTCCTGTAATGTAAGTATATTAACTCCACAGTCAACAGCTATGGAGAAAATAGAATGGTCCTCACATACTGAATCACTACTGGTGCACATACACAGGCCTCTAGAAACAGAGATACTGTGTAACTGTTGCCTTTACCAAGGTACACATACTGATCAACAAAGCTGCATTGTAATTCATGTGCTCCAAAAAGAAATAAAGTAATCACTTTCTACAGTTTTCAATCAACTGGGATTCAATCATTTGTGGCTGTGAGGAGGGGTTTTTGATTGGCTGTGTCATTGTTTCTTTTTTTGAAGAAATCTGTTTTAGCTCAGTTGATATGTAACTATACACACCTGTCTGTACATATCTGTCTATCTATATAGCGAGACATATCTTTCCTGCAAAATCTTTTTAGATTACTTTAGAAATATGAGAATGAAGGACCAAGTTCAACCATCTATGCCTGACCTGTGCTGTGCTGGTTGGCCAGTATAAAAATGAGAGTACAAAAATGACCACTTACAGGCCATGTGAAGCCGAGACAAATAACCACGAGAAAATGAATAACTAATTTTATCATTTTTCTTATATAAGATAAGTAAACCCAGAAAGATAATCTACCAGTCCTCTTAATTAGTTCTACTGATATGTATTCAATGGCCAAGTCCAAGGCATGGCCCACCCTGAAAGATTGAGATGAATATTCCTCACAGTGTAGACCCTGACAAACCAATGCCCTACATAAACATATGTCAATGTCCCTGGGGTGTAACAGAGTACCCTCTGGGAAACTACAAAATGGCCCAAACTATAAGGGTGAGAAATCTTCTGCATGATAATGAACCAATGAAGTGGACTGCAGACATGTCCAAGATCACTTGCTGACCCATCTCTGGGTGATTAGTCTTGGATCACTCAGCCCAGACCAACAGTGCATCCTAACCTCTATCACATGTCATAATTTGATCCACTCCCAAAGTTCAGTAATATGAGTGGCCCCAGTGATTCAGCCATGTAAAATGGGAGAGCCAAAGTGCATAAAACTAATAATCGGGGGACATTCTATGGATACCAAAAGGGCAATATGAATCAGATTCTATTCCCTGAATTCTGACCATATATTTTAAGAGTCTGACAACTAACCAATGCTTCATGAAATTGTAAAAGTCATAACCTCGTGCAAACTCTTAAAGCAGATAAGTGTATTCTCTCTCTGTACTAGAGCTTTACTTCTTTCCCAACAAGATGTTATATAATGCACTGAAGGGTGGGCTGACCATTATCTCTCTCTTTCTCATTTTGGGACGTTACTCCAGAAGCAGAAAAAAAGCACCAAAGATAAACTGTTGAAACAAAAAACACTGTAGTAGGCTCCACACCTTTTGTATAGTCCAGGATATATGAAATAACTGTTGAAATATCACAGCACAAACAATTCCATAAGAGGTTCAGGCGCCAAACCTTTCTTAATAGTCCAGGATATATGAAAAAACTGTGAAAATACCACAGCACAAACAATTCCACAAGAAGTTAAGCGCTTTCACTTAGGTCTATCCCAAGCTTCATCAGAACATGGAATAAAATCAATCAGCCACTTTTAAACAAATTCAAAAATTGTCAGCCAATAGCAACATCCCATGCATAATTAATTAAATTCATTATCCTGCCTTATTTAAAGGTACAGTAAAATATATACTGTAGTAAACCCTTTTGTTAAAACAGTAGCAACCAAAATTAATACACATATTCTAGCTGCCATAATAAAATACATGCTGTCATGAATCCGTGTTTTAAAACAATAACAAGCAAAATGAATGCATATACTCTTTCCTTTTCTAAAGTTTAGCTGCCCTTAAATTTTTGAATTGTGTTTGTGTCTGTATGGGTCCTCCAGGTGAAACTGGTTTGTGAGTGTCTGCATTAACACAGCCAATCTCTGTCCTAGCTCTACATCTTGGTATGTTGGTCAGGTATGAGCAGTGCATTGGTAGAGGTGGCAGTTCATCACTGGAATCCATGACCATGAGAACTGTCTCTGCCAGGAGTTGCATTGGCATGTCCACATCCATGGTCAGATGCACTGCTGCTACCTGAATGTGACTGATGTCCGCTGGATGAGCTCCCCTCATGAGGGTACCTAGGTTCATGACCCCCATGGCCTGTCATGTCTGGGTGTGGACAGATCACTCACTGATGAAGCAACTGTACTGCCACTGTGATTGGGCATGGCCACTTTGGCCAACAGCAGATGTTTCCGCAGACCTATGCCCATGAGGATGCTGTCCTAGCAGTAGTTCCATCATAGACACTGCTCATTCCAATGTGTCATTCATCAGATCCATTGAATTGGCAACACAGTGGAGGCAGTCACACATGTTAGTCTGTGTGACATCTCCAATCTTAAGCATTTCTGTGGAGCACCTACGGGAAAGTGTCTGTGCCTCCATTATGGCCCTAAGCATATGTTGAATGGCACAGGAAGAGACACCTGCATTGGGTGCAGAATGGACAGCAGTCCTCCTCTAGACATACTTCCTGATTGATTGTCTCACCCTCTACCTGTCCAATATTTGAGGGGTCACTGGAATGGGTAGGCATAGGCTTACTGGCTGTGTCAGATGGAATTTCAGGGATGGCTGCCTGTCAACATTGGTGTCAGATTCAACCTCTGCATTATCTGAATCCACCTCTGTTTGGTCACCACCATCATCAGAGTCTGGTGATACTCTGGCATCAGGTGGTAGACGTCCCACACTTCCACTGTCAGGATCACCTGTGATGATAAGCAACAAACACAGGAACAATTAAGACCTACACTACTATAGTCCAATATATGCTAACAAAATAACAGTGGTGCCATTATTAGACAGTACAGCAATACACACAACAGTCCTGACATCAACACCACACACAAAAATATTTCTTTGACTTGCTCATCAGTACTGACATAAAAATGTTTGCCTTACCATATGCAGATGATGGTATGCTCTGTATGCTGGATAGTTCTGGAAAAAGTTAAGCAAAAGGTAAGGACAACATCATCACAATCAACAGTAACACATGGGGTAATACTTTTGCCCCTTTATATGTCAATTAACTATATTTTCTACAACAACTTGGATGACAAGTCCAACTTAAGCCCATGTGTAATTAATTAGAATGTGTTATTAAGTGTAACAATCTTCAACACCCCCCCCCAAAAAAAATTATTGTAAAACATAATTAACATGTTTATTTTATTTTTTTTACTATACAACAGTATTTAACAAATAAGATACAAAACCCTACTTGGAAGTTCCTCATGGGACATGCTTGCTGTCCCTGAAAGAATAGCACCAATGTCAAGGACATGCTATTCTGCACTTTCCTGGGAGCTGTCTGGATCCTTCACAGCAGATAGGAATTCTTTATTTGCTGTTAGTGATGTCTCTATAGCTGGTCCCCCAGTTCCAATCTGATCATGTGCAACTGCAGCTGCTCTTCTCCATGCAGATGAGATCATGTCAGTGGCCTTATGATGAACCTGATCATATGTCCTGCTGTGGCTGCCCACTGCATTAAAATCTGCAATAACCTGCTGCCAAATTTGCATTCTGCTTGACATGTCTCCACATCCCCTCTCAAGCAGGAAGGCACCATGTCACCTAAAAGCATCAATGATGACCTCATTCTCAGGGTCAGTGAAAAGTGTTTTTTGAGGATTGAGATGCCTGGGTGGCATAGTCCTAAGTGCCCTAAAAGACAATAGAAGGATAATACACATAAGTATCACATAACTACAAAATAACTGTTCTCAGATAAAGAAAAGGTAGGATTTCAGCATTACCCATTGGAGAAGTGTAAAACACTCCAGAGATTTGAACTATGAACAACAGGCTGGATGCAAACAAGAAGAGTATCAATAGCAAGTTATCCTTGTTTGTGCCATAACATAAATGCAGTTTTGCTCCCTCAACCCCAAAAGAACAGGCACATGGCACATTTTCCTAACAAACCATCTTTGAAATGTTAAAAGTGCTATAAAATGAACTGTCACTGAAACATGTCTATAGATTTAGCACAGAACACTCCATATTATGGTATTGTCAATCATGTATACATGTGAAATGCCCTGAGAAACATACAAATGCCATCAGTACACTTCTAACTAATGCATACAGATAAAAGTGTAAGATATTTTGCTAATCAAAATATGTATATAAAACTATTAAACAGATTTTTCTTAATTACATTTCAGCATGTGCAGTATGTAGCTAACAAAATGCAAGCATACTTTCTCAAGTTTGGTAATCCTCTGTACAGATATATTCCAAAGTAATAGCCTCCTTTCTGTGTTCTCCACATAAACGTCTCAACTTCAGTTTTCCTAGCTACATGTTTGCCTTTTGATGGTATAGATTCAGGGCTGTCAGCATGCTGAATATGTAAATGAGGTGTGAACTCATTAGAATTCTGAATCCCAAATACTTGGCTCCATGTGTCAGATGTAAATATAGTGCAGGCACTCCTTCAGTGTTTGTTTTTAAATGATTGCAACTCTGAATGATAAGTGGTGAGGAGAAGAAAAACACACCAGCAATGCAGATTGCCCTACATCCAGTGGGCGTGTCACATTAGACTTATAAAGTTCTAGATGTAATTTTGCCAAGATTGGAAATGTAAGTAAGCAGCATACAATTCACAGGTTCTCCTCATTGACATCCAACCTCCTCTTCATTTGTTAGCAACTGCATATTATATTATTGCCATTTAATATCCTCACATATTTTAAAGAAAATGATATAGAATGTCATACAGACTACATGTCTCAGATTACTGGTCAGATAAGAAAAGAATGACCAACAATCACAGAGAGGTAAGACAGAGCTGCAGATTTGTAAGCAATACTCATAACTGGTTGTGTGATCACTTAGTGCACTACATCCAAAAATAATAAATATACAAATAACACTTACATGGTTTTATGTTACTATAGATGATGTTGCAGTTGATTGTATGCAGAAAGATTTCATTTTCTTGCTGCAAAGCTGTTTGTGTGGCAAAGAGGGACAATGGACCCTTACTGTGTTCTGAAGATTCATTGGAGTAAGAGTTCAAATTCAGACCTACAGTATGTAGAAAAATTTCCTATGTACTAACATTTTTAGTGTGTATGGCCTAGATTTCTCTTCCACATATCATCTACTGTACCCTTTTTTCCTTTTATTTATTTTTTTTTTGGGGGGTAGTGTTTGTGCCCTGGTCTGCTTAGAGCACACATGGCAAATGGAGAAAATGAATGTCAGGTTTGGCTGTGCTTTTCTTATTTGCAGAAAGTGCAGCAGTGTGCAAACTGGACTAGTGGCCCACCCAGGAAGCAAGCAGAACACCTGATGAACACTTGCAAACACAGTGTCTGTAAAAGGGCAAAGTTCAAAAACAATACATATTGCAATTTCTGTGTTCTGTCGAGCAACGGCACTTAGTGGCATTGTGCAGTGGTTAGCAAGGTTCCCCAGCAGTTGCAGCCATCCAACACCTGCAGACAGGTCTTAGACAGTCAATAACTGAAACTGGATACATTCAATTAATTGTTTTGGGCACTGTTCTAACCTGCTAAGTAACATTGTGAGGTGGTTAATGCAGAGGCCTCAAGAATGAGTGGGAAATTAGAAAATGTCATGTAACTAGTCCTGTGGCAGCAGGTGTAAGTGTAGGTTTGGACTACAGATGGTACTGGTTTCAGGAACAGGGTAAGCAACCTAGTTTTACCACTGTGACAGTGCAGTTTCTAGCAATGAACTAAAAAATAGACAAGTGTTGTTTCAACATTCTTGTGGCAACAGGTGTAAGTGTAGGACTGCCATACACATGGTCTTTGGTTCTAATACAGGATATTTCATACACTTGTACTGTTGTTCCACTTCACATTATATTCACTCTCGCTTATAACACTTTACATAGTGAAGCTGATATGAATTGTATGTATAAGGGATGAGACACCATTAGTATGTTTTCAGATGTATGACTGAGGGCATACTGCCTACTATATTTCTATAAGTATAATTCTGATATCTGGACTTACATGGGCTTCTCAATTGCATAATACTTATACACAACTGAATCTATATCTAATAACCTTTTCTGGTCACACACATACACATGTGACAGCTCAAATTGTCACCTGTATTCATGTATGATTACAGACTATCTCTGAGCAGAACCTCTTCTGTGGCAAAGATGGAAAATCAATGCTGTGGAGAAATATTTTGTCCCTTATGCCTAGGTTTGAATCCCACAGTGTAAAAATCAATTTTCCTTAATGTATAAAGGCAAAAGCAAATGTGTCAGGTCATTACATTTATGCCCCCAGTACATGTCTGCAAACTTAACTCACCTAACGGCTTACAATTTCCAATATATATTTCCAGGTTACATCAGTAGACATCCCTCAAACAAAGGCCAATTTTCAGATTATGCTTCAAATTTAAATGATTAATTCCTTCCTGGTTGGCATTACTGCACTCTGCTTAACATCACACAAACATGGTTGGCATTGTTGCTCAGGTTTACACACTACTAGTAAATGTGACAACTGGAATTGGCAGGAAAGCATCAGTTTCTATTGGTCTACTTCAGCCAGTAGACATAGCTGGTGTTAGAGAGGAAGGTGCCAAGTTTAAGCCACAGAGCTAGGGTGTCCAGGATTCCAGGTTATTTATTGGATGCCTGGGAAAGCACCACAGCCAGAGGCTTCTACCGTGGAACTATTCTGGCTCCCAGTACAAGTCTGAGGAGTGAAATAGTTTGTCCCAGACTGTATCCAGTGTCACTGGTATCCCAAACACTGGAGAACACCATAGGCATCATTTTAATGATCTACGCAGGCATAAAAGGGATACTCTCAACCATTGATTGCATGAGTTTGAGACTGTGAGCATCCCACAGCTGTGTAATTATGACAATAAGAGAGTATTTGTAAGACTTAGAAAGTTTAATATAGACAGGATTGGTATGCATAATGCTTTTCTGTTCTTTTCTGCTCTTTCTCCAGATTCCACCAAACATGATTTCAATCAGCAGGCTCATGTTTCTCAACTGGAGAGACAAAGTGGTATGTATGCAGCAGAAAACAAGTGTTATTGTAGCTTTAAAAGTTGAAGATAGCTTTTTTGGTCTTTTATAGAGTTGAATCAAATTGAGCGTGCAAATCCCAACTGTAAAAGCAAGTATGTATGCTTTAGTTCATAGCACAAACCAATTGTAGGAGTCCAACATTAGATTGTAATCAGAGGTTTTGGGTTCAAATACCACAATTCACAACCATAGAATGATGTGAGTTCTTCAATAATATTTACATTAAATTAGAAATGCTATACCAGTGGCACAAATGCCCTACTGTAAACTACAATCTGTATATTGGAACACACATATGTGCAATATATGCACATTTCAAGGATTACTTTCAACCATCTGTAGCCACTGGGGATGCACAAGCCAGTGCATTTCTTTGTGCCGGTCCCAAGCCCGGATAAATGGGGAGGGTTTTGTCAGGAAGGGCATCCGGCGTAAAACTTCGTCAAAACATTTCATGCAGACACCAAGAAAAATGTTTATACCAGATCGGTCGAGGCCCGGGTTAACAGCAACCGCCACCAGTACTGTTAGCCTACAGGATGCTGGCGGAAATTGGGCTACTGGTGGCCAAAGGAGGAGAAGAGGTGGAAGACATGGCCGAAGGCAGGAAGAGAGGAAAAAGGCTAGGACTGTGGTAGTGAGGGTCGGAACTTTGATTGTTGGCAGTATGACTGGTATAGGGAGAGAGCTAGCTGATATGATGGACAGAAGGAAGGTTGGTATATTGTGTGTGCGAAACACCAGATGGAAGGGGAGTAAGGCTAGGTGTATCGGAGGTGGGTTCAAATTGTTTTATCATGGTGTGGATGGGAGGAGAAATGGCGTAGGAGTTATTCTGAAGGAACAGTATGCTGAGAGTATTTTGGAGGTGAAGAGAGTGTCGGATAGAGTGATGTTTATGAAGATGGAAATTGATGGTATAATGATGAATGTTGTTAGTGTGTATGCTCCACATGTTGGTTGTGCAATGGATGAGAAAGAAAAAAATTGGAGTGAATTGGATGAAGTAGTGATGACTGTACCCAAGGGTGAGAGAGTGGTGATTGGAGCAGATTTCAATGGGCATGTTGGTGAAGGGAACAGAGGGGATGAGGAAGTGATGGGTAGGTATGGTGTTAAACAAAGGAATGCAGAAGGTCAGATGATAGTGGATTTTGCGAAAAGGATGGACATGGCTGTGGTGAATATGTATTTTAACAAGAGGGAGGAGCATTGGGTGACATATAAGAGTGGAGGAAGATGTACACAGGTGGATTATATCTTATGTAGGAGGGCCAGTTTGAAGGAGACTGGGGACTGTAAAGTGGTGACCGGAGAAAGTGTAGTTAGGCAGCACAGGCTAGTGGTTTGTAGGATGACGTTGGTTATCAAGAAGAGGAGGAGGAGTGTGAGGGCAGCACCAAGGATCAAGTGGTGGAGTTCAGGAATGGGTTAAGGCAGGCACTGGCTGGCAGTGAAGAGTTACCAAATAGCTGGGTAACTACAGCAGAGGTAGTAAGGGAGACGGCTAGAAAGGTGCTTGGTATCTCATCTGGACAGAGGAAGGATGACAAGGAGACATGGTGGTGGAATGAGGAAGTACAGGAGAGTATACAGAGAAAGAGGTTGGCAAAGAAGAAATGGGATTGTCAGAGAGATGAAGAAAGTAGGCAGGAGTATAAGGAGATGAGGTGCATGGCAAAGAGAGATGTGGCAAAGGCTAAGGATAAGGCATATGAAGAGTTGTATGAAAGTTTGGACACTAAGGAGGGAGAAAAGGACCTGTACCGATTGGCTAGACAGAGGGACCAAGCTAGGAAAGATGTGCAGCAGGTAAAGGTGATAAAGGATAATGAGGGAAACATACTCACAAGCGAGGAGAGTGTGTTGAGGAGATGGAAAGAGTACTTTGAGGGGTTGATGAATGAAGAGAATGAGAGGGAGAGAAGGTTGGATGATGTAGGGATAGTGAATCATGAAGTACAATGGATTAGCAAGGAGGAAGTAAGGATAGCTATGAATAGAATGAAAAATGGAAAGGCTGTTGGCCCAGATGACATACCTGTAGAAGCATGGACATGTTTAGGTGAAATGGCAGTGGAGTTTTTAACCAGATTGTTTAATGAAATCTTTGAAAGTGAGAGGATGCCTGAGGAATGGAGAAAAAGTGTTTTGGTACCAATTTTTAAGAATAAGGGTGATGTGCAGAGCTGTAGTAACTACAGAGGGATTAAATTGATCAGTCACAGCATGAAGTTATGGGAAAGAGTAGTGGAAGCAAGGTTAAGAAGGGAGATGATGATTAATGATCAGCAGTATGGTTTCATGCCAGAAAGAGCACTACAGATGCGATCTTTGCTCTGAGAGTGTTGATGGAGAAGTACAGAGAATGTCGGAAGGAGTTGCATTGTGTTTTTGTAGACTTAGAGAAAGCATATGACAGGGTGCCTAGAGAGGAGTTGTGGTATTGTATGAGGAAGTCAGGAGTGTCAGAAAAGTATGTAAGAGTGGTACAGGATATGTACGAGGGTAGTGTGACAGTGGTGAGGTCTGCAGTGGGAGTGACGGATGCGTTTAAGGTGGAGGTGGGATTACATCAAGGATCAGCTCTGAGCCCTTTCTTATTTGCAATGGTGATGGACAGGTTGACAGACGAGATCAGACAGGAGTCCCCATGGACTATGATGTTTGCAGATGACATTGTGATCTGTAGTGAGAGTAGGGAACAGGTGGGGGAGACCCTGGAGAGATGGAGATATGCTCTAGAGAGAAGAGGAATGAAGGTCAGCAGGACTAAGACAGAATATATGTGTGTGAATGAGAGGGAGGATAGAGGAATGGTGAGGATGCAAGGAGTAGAGGTGGCGAAGGTGGATGAGTTTAAATACTTGGGGTCAATAGTTCAGGGTAACGGTGAGTGTGGAAGAGAGGTGAAGAAGAGAGTACAGGCAGGATGGAGTGGGTGGAGAAGAGTGTCAGGAGTGATTTGTGACAGACGAGTACCTGTAAGAGTGAACAGGAAGGTCTACAAGAGGGTAGTGAGACAAGATATGTTATATGGGTTGGAGACAGTGGCATTGACAAAAAGGCAGGAGTTTGAGCTGGATGTGGCAGAATTAAAGACGTTAAGATTTGCACTGGGTGTGATGAGGGTGGACAGGATTAGGAATAAGTATATTAGAGGGTCAGCCCAGGTTGGAAGGTTTGGAGACAAAGCCAGAGAGGCACAATTACATTGGTTTGGGCATGTGCTGAGGAGGGATGCTGAGTATATTGGGAAAAAGATGCTAAGGATGAAGCTACCAGGTAACAGGAAATGAGGAAGGCCTAAGATAAGGTTTATGGATGTGGTGAGAGAGGACATGCAGGTGGTTGGTGTGACAGAGCAAGATGCAGAGTACAGGAAGACATGGAAACAGGTGATCTGCTGTGGCAACCCCTAATGGGAACAGCCAAAAGAAGATGATGAATCTGTAGTATAGTGTGCATCTGTTAGGACATATACCTAAATGTAATACTTCAGATAAAGGAGTTGTATAATTGTATTACTGCCTGGTATGTCACATATGATGGTATTAATTTTATCTCTTATTTCTTTCACCCAAACCCTTATCTCTCTTTTTTAATTTGTATGTGTCATCAAAATGTCTCCATGTCATCCATGTGTACCACATCACTAAATTCTACACAGCATAGTGAATTAGGCCAGCCACAGTAGCTCAGTCTACCCCCCCCCCAATGGCTCCAGCACTGATGCCCAGCACATCTGGGATCCAACCTGGCAGCACTGCCTCTGCTGCCCCTACACTACCTGTGCCCTCAGATAGTAGTGCCCTGGAAGCTTGTGCAGTGGTACCATATATGAGCAGTGGCAGAGGTGGTGATTTCATCACCCATCGGGAGATGCCAGGGTTGATGGATAGGATTGTGCACCGCACTATTGGTGCACAACTATGCTGGATGAAATAGGCTGCTCTGCCTAATGGTCCATAGGAGGAGAAGATGTCAAGCACTTTATCTGCCAGTGGAGTAAGGGGACAGTGATGGCAGTCCAGTGGGTGAGGACTCAATTCTCACTGTCTCTAAGCTTGATGGGCATGAGCCTGGGTTGTCCAGTCCCTCACCCCAATCATGGTGTCCCCAACGTTTTGTATCCCTTAGCTTCCCTGTTTCTAGTCTTGTCTGCCTTGTCTGTTTGCATTTTCTTCCTCACCTACACAACTTACCTGACCCAGAACAAACCTGTGTCCCTTACTCAGCATTCCTGTCATAATGAATTAAAATAGAAAATGGGCACCTGTCCCACATTAAAAAAAAAATAAAAATCTTTAATACATAGCTCAATATCCATTTTGCATATGTGCCTTCTTAACATACTTAATTCAGTCCAATTGGCTATACAGCATGAAAACATTGCTGTCACCATTCTCTCTGGAGGTGACAATCTAAATTTAGGTAATATTCTGCAAATATGATCATTTTTTTCTGTTGAAGAAATGGATAGCTATGGTTCTTTCCCACTACCCTCATGCATGTTCCTATACTGCCTTCCCTTTGTTCTTCCCCCTGCTGCTCACCATTTCACCACTTTCCTATCTCCCCATTTTAGCATTTATAATCTGGTAAAAAAAATAGAATTACACACAACACACATAAGTAACAGAAAAAACAATGGATCCCTTCACTTTTTGGCCTCTGTGTTTCAATGGAGTTTTGCATCATGCAGCAATGCCAAGTGATGATGAGAGGTGGTACAATGCTGCGGTTACCTACAAACAATGTTGCTCAACCCATTGCACTATGCCAACAAACAGCCACACATGTACTATAAAGAATGTATGTTATTGCATTATCAATGTTTAGTTAAAAGTATTTAAAAGTATTAGACACAACTCGGCTCAATCCCAGTATCATCTGGGCTTAAAAAGAAATGTGTCAGTGCATTAATACCTGCTGCCACAGAGTCAGTTAAACAGTGGGTGTGTTTCATAGACTCAGTACTAACTCTCAGACTTTAGCAATACAGCTCACATTTGCACACTTCTTAAGTATGCACAAACAAGGACAGTATTTGAAATGTGTATCTCGCATGTGCAAATGCTTTCCCAGCCATAGCTCAAACTCACTGTTCTCTGTAAAAGTAAATATTTTGTATTTATTTAACATTTGTTTACCGGAAAAGTCTGACTTGGAGCAAAGCTAATTTTCAGCAGAGGCCTGCAGTGAAACACTCCAGATGCATGTCTTTGTAACGTGGGAGGAAACCCATATGAATGCAGGGACATGCAGACTCCACACAGAAGGCACTCCAGCCGAGAATTGAACTGGAGAACCTCTTGCTGTGAGGCAACAAGGCTACTGCTGCACCACTGTGCCGTCCAATAATTTTTATGGATTACTGCTGTTTACTGTCAATTTCCTGTCTATCATATGAAATTACATGTGGAAGCATAACAACCTCAAGGCTTTATCTAACAATATATCAGATATTTACAATACAGCCATGTGTTTCCTCCTCACAGGCACTGCAACCCTGATGTCTCAGTACTTTTTTCACACATATATCACCTACACTATAGAAAATAATATCAAATATTGTGTGATATGCAATGCACATGAATCTGTTAATGTGTATAAATAGAATTACTGACCCATAAGCCTAAAAACCCTTATCTGCAAGGCTAGGGAATGAGCCAGCATGGAACTTGTCCACAGGGACATATGTGACCCTCAACACACACGAACTGACACATTTTGGTTTTGTCAAGAGTAGATCTTGCTTATTAAACATAGTGGACTTCGTTGATACTGACCCCAAAGACCTGGATGAGGGATAACAGGACATGACGTCTATGTTTAGTTATCCAAGGCCTTTGGCACTATCTCTCATTCAGGTATCATAGCAAAAATTTCCCATCCGGAGATTAACCCATACATTATTAGATGGATAGAGAAGTGGCTCTCTGACAGAACACACACTGTTAAATTGGGGACTGAACCTCCACCACTAGACCACTTACCAGTGGAATACCACAAGGATCTGTGCTGGGTCCTCAATGTTTGGAAACTATTTCTCTGAAGTCCAGGTAAAGGTAGATGACCTGTGGCTTACCAAGTCTGCAGATGAATGTCAACTGAAAGCAGTCATATACATTCCCCCAACTATGTTATCATAATACAGAATGGATTGACACAGTCAAGTAATTAGGGACAGATTCATGGATTGAACCTTAAAACAAAACATGCCTTATTGCTTCCTTTGGCAATGAAGTACCCCTGCTAATTATGATAGACATAACACCCCCTCTAAGCTCAAACACAGTGTTGCAAAACTTGGGAACACATGTTGACAACTATCTACACTTCCATTACTATGTGTCCATAGTGGTGAGACACATTCTACATGGTGCACCTCATAAATAAGACCATCACATCCAAGACCAGGAAAGTCATACCTCTGCTGTACTCTACCCGTATAGACAACTAATTGAGTATAATGCTCCCTTCTATGTGTACCTCACCGGACACCTGCAGCAAATGGAGGAAACACAGAGGTTTACGACTGGGAGAATCCAGGACCTTCAAAACATGACATATATGCAAAGACTGAAAGATTTGTCACTGTACTCATTATCATGCTGGCTGCTAAGAGGTGACCTATGCTGGTCATCTGCAAATCAAATGAGACAAGAATAACTTGCTCCATGGATCTTAACCTAGCCTTGGGTATAAACAGGACATGCTGGGGAGACAGATATATATTCATCAATTGCCACTCTTCTGTAATAGGCTCCCACTGCATGTAAATCAGTGGTCCTCAAAGACACTATTCAAGCATGACCTTGACAACTGGATGGGTGATTGTAAATTCACCCCTGGGCTGGCACCTATGTCCCTCATGGACAGGGCCAATCGGTGCTGATCTCAAAATCACTCTGCTAACCACAACCATTTAACTATGCACAATCTCTAGGGCCATTAGGCTAGTAACCTCCTATGAACCTATAAAGCTATGAACTTATTCAGGTCTCTCAACATCTCTCCTGTTCAACATAGCCTGCTGATTTCATCCACTATAATTTGACCTGCAGTCTTATAATATTCAGACTTGTGCCATGATGCTTCTGTAAAGTACTGAGTTCTGTAATCTGTGCACTTAGGTAGTTGTTCTGTTCTCACTGCAGTCAAGTGTGTTTGTGTGTGTGTGTGTGTGTGTGTGTGTGTGTGTGTATGTGTGTGTGTGTGTGTGTGTGTGTGTGTGTGTTTGTGTGTCTAGCCAGAAGAGCAGAAGTATGTATCCTGTGGTCACTGCTCCAATCCCATGGATTGACAATATTTTGATACTTGCACATGCCTAAACATCCATTTCAGGCAGGCCTCCCAACATCTTCTCTCCAACATGTCCTACTGATGACATCCACTATAAGTTGGCCTGTAGTCTTGTAAAAGTCAGACTTGTGCTGTGGCGCTCGTGTTCATAGGTTCATAGGTTCATACTAGGCTATCTGCCCTAGGGCATTTATAAGCCTAGCCAGAGTGTGTTTGGCTTTTGCCACCCATTTTAAATTAATTTTGCTATGCCCTTTTTCGAGGTTAGTATACTGTGCCTCTGTCTAACAGTGACACAGAAGTGATACCCGGGGTAAACCTACGATCTCTCATCCACTCATCAAGATTCCTCTTGAAGAGAGTCAATGAGGGACTCTGCCTAACCTGGACTGGGATTTTATTCCAGAGTGAAGTGAGCCTCTGGGTTATGAATCTGTCCCTCCAGCATGTCCTATTTATTTCAGTGCTGAGGTTCAAGTCTCTCAAGCGCGTAGCTCGATGGGATTTGGATTTTCTCAGGTGCAGCATGTCCATTAATTCCGGGTTGGATGTGGCTTTATACATCAGGCACAGATCGCCTCTGAGTAGGCGGTATGCCACTGAGTAGAGCTGGAGTTTCTTTAACCGGGTAGCATATGGCATCTGTTTGAGCCCTTTGATCCTCTTGGTGAGGTACATTTGGGGTCTTTCCAGTTGCTGCAGGTGTCTAGTAAGGTACATCCCAAAAGGGGCATTATACTCAATTATGGGCCTGTGAGGGATGAGTAAAGAGGCACGATGACCTCCCCTGATCTAGATGTGAATCCCTTCATGATTAGATGGGCTATTTAAAATGTTTTCTAACCACTTTGGCCACGTGTTTGTCAAATGAGAGATTGCTATCAACTTGGGTCCCCAGGTCCCTAATTACTTCTTCCATACTTAATGGATTACCACCTATGTGGTAATTGGTGGGCACTTTGTTTTTGCCAAAGGGGATGACTATACACTTTTTGGCGTTTAGCTTGAGGCCATGGCTCTGGCACCAGTTGTATGTTTCTATGAGGCCCTTTTGTAGGATGCTTGTGTCAGCTGGAGAGTCGATTATGGTGCCTAGTTTGCAGTCATTTGCGAACTTGGTCAGCCACAGTCCTTCCATGTTGGCTTGTACCTCTGAAAAATATATACCGAACAAGAGAGGTCCCAGGAATGAGCCTTGTGGGATGCCACTTGTAACTGGTTTGGAGTCTGACATGGCTCCAGCAATTTTAACCATGTGGGTTCTGTCCTTGAGCCAGTTTGCAACCCATCTAGTGACATAGGGGTTTATATTTAAGCTGGTGAGCTTATCTATAATGCCCAAGTGGGGTATTGTATCAAAGGCTTTTGTGAGGTCCAGGTAGGCTGTGTGGACCACCTTCCCCTCGTTAATGGCCTTGGTGACTGTTTCAAAGAAATCAACCAGGTTTAAGAGGCAGGATCTGCCATTAACAAAGTCAGACTAGGTAGGATCCAGTGTCTGTAGGTCCCCAATATCTTTATTTATGAGGTCCATGATGATCCTTTCCATAGCTTTGCAGACCAAGCTAGTCAGTCTTATGGGGGCGATAGATTCCAGGATCCGTTGAGGCACCACCTTTGTGGAGAGGGACCACTGTTGCTGTACGCCACTCTTTGGGTACATATCCTGTAGTAAGGCTGAGACTGAACAGTAGTTTTATGTTTGGGTCTAGCTCTTCTTGGAGTTCATGTAGGACACAGCCCGGGACAGTCTGGTCCCATCGATGCTGTGTTTTTTGCTCTGGAGAGGGCGGCTTTTCCCTGAGCATCTGAGATGTCAGGGGGGCAGCACTCTGCTGGGATAGATATTTGTCCTTTTGGTTGGGGAGTGGGGAGAAGTTTGTGTTGAACCTGTCAGCTAGAATGTTGGCAATGTCTGTAGGTTCGGTGTATTTTTTGTCATTTTGGACTAATTCTGAGAATATCTGGGAATTCCCACCCAGGTTCCTAACATAACTAAAGAAAGCCTTGTGATTATCCTTAGTGTCCTGTGCAATTTTTCTCTCGAAGCTGGCCTTAGACGATTTTATGAGTGCCCATAGTTTTTTGCTAATACTGATCAGAGATGCCGTTCCCTTTTTGGGATTTTGCTCTATCATGTAGTAGCTTCCTCGCATACACAATCATCTTTATGATATATGAAAAGGTGTAGACAATAATGCGTTGGCCAAACACGTTATAGAATTTCCTACACACTCTTTTTCTTTTAGAGTCTTACAAATAGTGACTTCCAACAAAAGAGGAGGGGACAAAGAGAATCAGTTGGCACTAATGGAGCTCGAATGGATTCTCCGTTTGGGCGCACATATTGAACCAGGGCTTAACAGGCAAGTGTCCATCAAACCCATGTTAATATCTAGGAAGTAATAAGTTAGTTTCTATGTCCATGATAGACACACACATTTGTATATTTTATTTTTCAAATGCTTTTTATTTGATGAACTACATATATACAAATGTAGATGTTGCATTCATAATGAATTAAGCTAATGCAGTATCATTACTTGAAATAAATAAATATATTTCTCGTAAATAGATATATATAATACTTTTTGACATCTTACAAATGCTATGTATGTATATTATTGCAATTAGCTTTTAGTGACAAGTTTTAAGTTTTGAATGACTTAGTGATTTTATATACTCACATATATTTACATTGAATATAATTAAAATTGAATAAAGTTTTATTAATTTATATTCCATCAATATATAGTCACACATATATATATACAAATTTGATAAGTTTTTGAATAATGTTTGATATGGGTTTTTAATCAAGTAAATGAATATAAGTTTATAATTTAAATTGATACATAGTTTTATATATATATTTTTATATTATTGCCTTAGTTTTATTGTTGTGTCAGTGCGTGTTAAAGGTTTATATAACAATAAAAAACACGCAAAGCGCGTCTTGTATATTTAAAAGAATGTAATAGCAGTCTCAGTTTGCGCTCTAAGTTAGCAAGCGCACCCTAATGGTCATAACGGCTACTGCTGAAGCGCTTGAATGCCTTTTAGATTTTCAGTTTGTTTGAAAGTTAATTAATTAATTGGGTAATGAGCAGACTTTCCCGCCTCGGAGCGGCTCTATAAAATCTCTACACAAATTTAAATGATTCATCTGAAGAAGCGTGGATGGTACCACGCGAAAGCGCTCATCACTTTACTTCCAATAAATTGTTTGTTCCATTTTAAAGATTGTTTGTGGAGTTTGTTCCTGATACAGCAGCCTTCAGCCTATGTTGGATATTCCGAATGTGCCTTGGTACTAAACTCTTTTTCGTATTGAGCTTGCATTCTTTGGTTTAGTACCATTCAACAGGAACGTGGACTACTTTTTGCATTTGCTTTTCTGTTACCAGTTTTGGTCTACGTTTCCAGCACATTATGGAACCTGCCATCCCATTGGAACCGGAGCCGAGGGATACTATGTCTTTGTGGGAAGGACTCACACATCTCAACAACAACCCTTTATTGTCTCTGAACCTCCTAGGAGAAGCGGGACATGTCAATTTAGAGACCAATGGTGAGAATCTTACTGAATTTTATCCGCTCTTAAAAACTATAGAAGATAATCTGTATCAATTACAGAGATATGCGTGGCAGAGGTTACACTTATAAGCTTGTATTCATTTCAAAATAGTCCCCAGGGGCATGAGGGTGTTCTGTATGCACACTTATGGGGACTCTCATCCTGAATTACTTAAGCGATGGCAGGATCTCAATATAGAGTTGGGTTTCAAGTATGCCCAACTAATGCTTGACTATTTTACACCGCTAGAGACAGAATTAAGAAATGTAACGGAGCACTTGTACCAACAATTGTTAGAGAGATTTAACTCAGAACACTGCCTTGATAAAGTTAACCGGGTGTTTTCTCAAGTTAATGTGTTTAGTGATAAATTAAAATCCACTAAACAGAAGAAATTGTTGCGCGACTATCAAGATTTCCAAAAAGGCCAAGTGTTCGTTTGGCCGAGATTCAATTCAGTGAATCAACCAGGTTCTGCGACCACATCTGAAATGCCTTTAGTTTCATCCACACAAAGAATTAAAGACAGTGATTTTGTTGCACCAATTTTACCGGAGACACCTGCGTCTATGATCCATAGAGGCACTTATGCAACGGTCACAGCTGATAGTAATCCGGTAGAAGTTGTTCATACTGACACACCCCCTTCGAATCAAGAGGCTTTTTTCAATCAAGTGCCTGCGAACACTACAGGAGCTATACCTAAACATAGCTCCAGTGCGTTACCCTCACTTGTAAATTTTTTACCGTATCAAAAAAGAACCCCTGCATATTCCAACAGGGGAAGGTCACACAGCAGGGATTCACGAAAGAGAAAATATTCAGCGGAAACGTTTGCTCACAACAGAAGGAAGAAAATATGACTTCCAACCTGCTGTTTAATCTTTCTGACTTTGTTTTGGACGATATTACTGCACAGGTCTTAAATAGAGGTCTCAGCTTTATACCAGCCACCCAGGCCACACTAACAGACACTTTACTTGATTTAAGAATGTTTTGCAGAAATTTATGTCTGAAACTAATCTTTAATGATACAGCATCTAAAGAATGGGGGCATGACCTTATAAGAAAGAAAAGTGTATTTGTTCCTGATATGCCTCTACACATAGAATGTTTTCTTAGAGCTTGTGAAAACCAGTTTTATTCTATGTTTAGTAACATCAATAAGAAGGGCAGGTTTTACAATTTAACATCAGAGGAATATCGTGCTCTTAATGAACTCAAACAAAATGTTCACGTAGTTGTCAAGCCAGCTGATAAGGGAGGGGAGTAGTTCTTTTAAACATACAGGACTACGTCATTGGCATGACTCAGATGCTACAACACACAGATACATATATCCCTATATCCCAAGAAGCAGTTATTAGAATAATTAAAACCGTCAAAGACGTCTTTTATGATCTTCTCATGTGTCGGCAGATCAGCCAAGAAGTATATGAGTTTTTATACATTGAACATCCTGTTACTCCCACCATTAAAGGCATACCTAAGGTACACAAGGGCATACATCCAGTACCACTAAGACCTATAGTATCGGGAGATAGGTGGATTACAGCACACGCTTCACAATTAATTGAGAACATATTAAGACCTGTAGTGAACCAGTCATCCACCATACTCAAAGATACATATGATTTTTTGAATGATATTAAAGAACTGCACTTGAATAAAAATCAGTCACATCTTCTAATTACTTTAGATGTCAGGGACTTATTTACTCGATACCTAATGACATCGGAATGCAATACATTAATGAGTTATTAGTTAAAGAAACTGATTTTTCAAAAGACAGAATTATATTGATAGACCAATTGCTAGAATTAGTGCTATTTAATAATGCCTTTGTGTTTGGAGACAGTATTTATCTACAGAAGTGGGGGGTGGCCATGGGCACCCCCTGCGCTAACACCTACGCTAACCTTGTAGTGTTATGGTGGGAGAAACTCTATCTCTTTACACATGAGAAGTTCAGGTTTGTTAAGCTATACAGACGTTTTGTTGTCGATGTTAGAATTATATGGGAAGGTAATATGGAGTCATTTGAAAGCTTCTTCCAATATCTAAACACCACCAGTACGTTTTTACGTTTCACTAGAGAGGTTTCTAATCAAGAAATTCATTTTTTGGACGTCACAATAAGGTTGACACATGAAGGCACACTAGATTTCACCCTTTATAGGAAACCAACTTGGAAGAATTCAATGCTAAGTTTTGATAGCATGCACCCCCGCCACACATTTCAAGCTATAGTTAAGAGTCAGTATACCAGAATCAAGAGGCTTTGCAGTAATACAGATGATTTGAATAAAGAAGCACAGCTCTTAGAAAAATTATTCATAGATAGAGGATATAGTTCCACCATGGTCTCCGACATAAAGTTCAACATTCTAGGAGATATTCTATCTATTCCAAGAGACAATAAAGTTAGGCAATTTAAGAGCAAAGGCATAAGATTTAATAAGGATAAAGAAACTAGAAATAACTTAATAGACTATACTATTGTATACACCAGTGATGTTCATAAGATCCAGCAGGTCATACATACTAACTGGCACATTCTCACACTAGATTCACTCACCAAGAGATGTGTAGGGAAGAGACCCTCCTTTGTTTTTAAAAACTGTAGGAATTTAAAAAGAATTTTATGTGGAGATGTGAACATCACTAAAGATACACAAAGTATTCCGGTTCACAATATCACAACTAAGGCTTTTGGCACCTATCAATGCTACAGTTGTAACAGATGTGGTTATATCACTAAGACACAATATTTTATACATCCTAGTACTCATTTTGTCTTTAAACCACATTTTCGAGCAAGTTGCAATACCAGGAATTTGATATATCTGGCCACCTGTAATAATTGTGAAGCCTTCTATGTAGGACTAACAAAAAGAAGGTTGCAGGAACGCATATACAATCATCTTTATGATATACGAAAAGGTGTAGACAATAATGCGTTGGCCAAACACGTTATAGAATTTCCTACACACTCTTTTTCTTTTAGAGTCTTACAAATAGTGACTTCCAACAAAAGAGGAGGGACAAAGAGAATCAGTTGGCACTAATGGAGCTCGAATGGATTCTCCGTTTGGGCTTATATTGAACCAGGGCTTAACAGCCAAGTGTCCATCAAACCCATGTTAATATCTAGGAAGTAATAAGTTAGTTTCTATGTCCATGATAGACACACACATTTGTATATTTTATTTTTCAAATGCTTTTTATTTGATGAACTACATATATACAAATGTAGATGTTGCATTCATAATGAATTAAGCTAATGCAGTATCATTACTTGAAATAAATAAATATATTTCGTAAATAGATATATATAATACTTTTGACATCTTACAAATGCTATGTATGTATATTATTGCAATTAGCTTTTAGTGACAAGTTTTAAGTTTTGAATGACTTAGTGATTTTATATACTCACATATATTTACATTGAATATAATTAAAATTGAATAAAGTTTTATTAATTTATATTCCATCAATATATAGTCACACATATATATATACAAATTTGATAAGTTTTTGAATAATGTTTGATATGGGTTTTTAATCAAGTAAATGAATATAAGTTTATAATTTAAATTGATACATAGTTTTATATATATATTTTTATATTATTGCCTTAGTTTTATTGTTGTGTTAGTGCGTGTTAAAGGTTTATATAACAATAAAAAACACGCAAAGCGCGTCTTGTATATTTAAAAGAATGTAATAGCAGTCTCAGTTTGTGCTCTAAGTTAGCAAGCGCACCCTAATGGTCATAACGGCTACTGCTGAAGCGCTTGAATGCCTTTTAGATTTTCAGTTTGTTTGAAAGTTAATTAATTAATTGGGTAATGAGCAGACTTTCCGCCTCGGAGCGGCTCTATAAAATCTCTACACAAATTTAAATGATTCATCTGAAGAAGCGTGGATGGTACCACGCGAAAGCGCTCATCACTTTACTTCCAATAAATTGTTTGTTCCATTTTAAAGATTGTTTGTGGAGTTTGTTCCTGATACAGCAGCCTTCAGCCTATGTTGGATATTCCGAATGTGCATTGGTACTAAACTTTTTTCTATACTGAGCTTGCATTTTTTGGTTTAGTACCATTCAACAGGAACGTGGACTATCTTTTGCATTTGCTTTTCTGTTACCAGTTTTGGTCTACGTTTCCAGCACATTATGGAACCTGCCATCCCATTGGAACCGGAGCCGAGGGATACTATGTCTTTGTGGGAAGGACTCACACATCTCAACAACAACCCTTTATTGTCTCTGGACCTCCTAGGAGAAGCGGGACATGTCAATTTAGAGACCAATGGTGAGAATCTTACTGAATTTTATCCGCTCTTAAAAACTATAGAAGATAATCTGTATCAATTACAGAGATATGCGTGGCAGAGGTTACACTTACAAGCTTGTATTCATTTCAAAATAGTCCCCAGGGGCATGAGGGTGTTCTGTATGCACACTTATGGGGACTCTCATCCTGAATTACTTAAGCGATGGCAGGATCTCAATATAGAGTTGGGTTTCAAGTATGCCCAACTAATGCTTGACTATTTTACACCGCTAGAGACAGAATTAAGAAATGTAACGGAGCACTTGTACCAACAATTGTTAGAGAGATTTAACTCAGAACACTGCCTTGATAAAGTTAACCGGGTGTTTTCTCAAGTTAATGTGTTTAGTGATAAATTAAAATCCACTAAACAGAAGAAATTGTTGCGCGACTATCAAGATTTCCAAAAAGGCCAAGTGTTCGTTTGGCCGAGATTCAATTCAGTGAATCAACCAGGTTCTGCGACCACATCTGAAATGCCTTTAGTTTCATCCACACAAAGAATTAAAGACAGTGATTTTGTTGCACCAATTTTACCGGAGACACCTGCGTCTATGATCCATAGAGGCACTTATGCAACGGTCACAGCTGATAGTAATCCGGTAGAAGTTGTTCATACTGACACACCCCCTTCGAATCAAGAGGCTTTTTTCAATCAAGTGCCTGCGAACACTACAGGAGCTATACCTAAACATAGCTCCAGTGCGTTACCCTCACTTGTAAATTTTTTACCAGATCAAAAGAACCCCTGCATATTCCAACAGGGGAAGGTCACACAGCAGGGATTCACGAAAGAGAAAATATTCAGCGGAAACGTTTGCTCACAACAGAAGGAAGAAAATATGACTTCCAACCTGCTGTTTAATCTTTCTGACTTTGTTTTGGACGATATTACTGCACAGGTCTTAAATAGAGGTCTCAGCTTTATACCGGCCACCCAGGCCACACTAACAGACACTTTACTTGATTTAAGAATGTTTTGCAGAAATTTATGTCTGAAACTAATCTTTAATGATACAGCATCTAAAGAATGGGGGCATGACCTTATAAGAAAGAAAAGTGTATTTGTTCCTGATATGCCTCTACACATAGAATGTTTTCTTAGAGCTTGTGAAAACCAGTTTTATTCTATGTTTAGTAACATCAATAAGAAGGGCAGGTTTTACAATTTAACATCAGAGGAATATCGTGCTCTTAATGAACTCAAACAAAATGTTCACGTAGTTGTCAAGCCAGCTGATAAGGGAGGGGGAGTAGTTCTTTTAAACACACAGGACTACGTCATTGGCATGACTCAGATGCTACAACACACAGATACATATATCCCTATATCCCAAGAAGCAGTTATTAGAATAATTAAAACCGTCAAAGACGTCTTTTATGATCTTCTCATGTGTCGGCAGATCAGCCAAGAAATATATGAGTTTTTATACATTGAACATCCTGTTACTCCCACCATTAAAGGCATACCTAAGGTACACAAGGGCATACATCCAGTACCACTAAGACCTATAGTATCGGGAGATAGGTGGATTACAGCACACGCTTCACAATTAATTGAGAACATATTAAGACCTGTAGTGAACCAGTCATCCACCATACTCAAAGATACATATGATTTTTTGAATGATATTAAAGAACTGCACTTGAATAAAAATCAGTCACATCTTCTAATTACTTTAGATGTCAGGGACTTATTTACTTCGATACCTAATGACATCGGAATGCAATACATTAATGAGTTATTAGTTAAAGAAACTGATTTTTCAAAAGACAGAATTATATTGATAGACCAATTGCTAGAATTAGTGCTATTTAATAATGCCTTTGTGTTTGGAGACAGTATTTATCTACAGAAGTGGGGGGTGGCCATGGGCACCCCCTGCGCTAACACCTACGCCAACCTTGTAGTGTTATGGTGGGAGAAACTCTATCTCTTCACACATGAGAAGTTCAGGTTTATTAAGCTATACAGACGTTTCGTTGACGATGTTAGAATTATATGGGAAGGTAATATGGAGTCATTTGAAAGCTTCTTCCAATATCTAAACACCACCAGTACGTTTTTACGTTTCACTAGAGAGGTTTCTAATCAAGAAATTCATTTTTTGGACGTCACAATAAGGTTGACACATGAAGGCACACTAGATTTCACCCTTTATAGGAAACCAACTTGGAAGAATTCAATGCTAAGTTTTGATAGCATGCACCCCCGCCACACATTTCAAGCTATAGTTAAGAGTCAGTATACCAGAATCAAGAGGCTTTGCAGTAATACAGATGATTTGAATAAAGAAGCACAGCTCTTAGAAAAATTATTCATAGATAGAGGATATAGTTCCACCATGGTCTCCGACATAAAGTTCAACATTCTAGGAGATATTCTATCTATTCCAAGAGACAATAAAGTTAGGCAATTTAAGAGCAAAGGCATAAGATTTAATAAGGATAAAGAAACTAGAAATAACTTAATAGACTATACTATTGTATACACCAGTGATGTTCATAAGATCTAGCAGGTCATACATACTAACTGGCACATTCTCACACTAGATTCACTCACCAAGAGATGTGTAGGGAAGAGACCCTCCTTTGTTTTTAAAAACTGTAGGAATTTAAAAAGAATTTTATGTGGAGATGTGAACATCACTAAAGATACACAAAGTATTCCAGTTCACAATATCACAACTAAGGCTTTTGGCACCTATCCATGCTACAGTTGTAACAGATGTGGTTATATCACTAAGACACAATATTTTATACATCCTAGTACTCATTTTGTCTTTAAACCACATTTTCGAGCAAGTTGCAATACCAGGAATTTGATATATCTGGCCACCTGTAATAATTTTGAAGCCTTCTATGTAGGACTAACAAAAAGAAGGTTGCAGGAACGCATATACAATCATCTTTATGATATACGAAAAGGTGTAGACAATAATGCGTTGGCCAAACACGTTATAGAATTTCCTACACACTCTTTTTCTTTTAGAGTCTTACAAATAGTGACTTCCAACAAAAGAGGAGGGGACAAAGAGAATCAGTTGGCACTAATGGAGCTCGAATGGATTCTCCGTTTGGGCGCACATATTGAACCAGGGCTTAACAGGCAAGTGTCCATCAAACCCATGTTAATATCTAGGAAGTAATAAGTTAGTTTCTATGTCCATGATAGACACACACATTTGTATATTTTATTTTTCAAATGCTTTTTATTTGATGAACTACATATATACAAATGTAGATGTTGCATTCATAATGAATTAAGCTAATGCAGTATCATTACTTGAAATAAATAAATATATTTCTCGTAAATAGATATATATAATACTTTTTGACATCTTACAAATGCTATGTATGTATATTATTGCAATTAGCTTTTAGTGACAAGTTTTAAGTTTTGAATGACTTAGTGATTTTATATACTCACATATATTTACATTGAATATAATTAAAATTGAATAAAGTTTTATTAATTTATATTCCATCAATATATAGTCACACATATATATATATATATACAAATTTGATAAGTTTTTGAATAATGTTTGATATGGGTTTTTAATCAAGTAAATGAATATAAGTTTATAATTTAAATTGATACATAGTTTTATATATATATTTTTATATTATTGCCTTAGTTTTATTGTTGTGTTAGTGCGTGTTAAAGGTTTATATAACAATAAAAAACACGCAAAGCGCGTCTTGTATATTTAAAAGAATGTAATAGCAGTCTCAGTTTGCGCTCTAAGTTAGCAAGCGCACCCTAATGGTCATAACGGCTACTGCTGAAGCGCTTGAATGCCTTTTAGATTTTCAGTTTGTTTGAAAGTTAATTAATTAATTGGGTAATGAGCAGACTTTCCCGCCTCGGAGCGGCTCTATAAAATCTCTACACAAATTTAAATGATTCATCTGAAGAAGCGTGGATGGTACCACGCGAAAGCGCTCATCACTTTACTTCCAATAAATTGTTTGTTCCATTTTAAAGATTGTTTGTGGAGTTTGTTCCTTATACAGCAGCCTTCAGCCTATGTTGGATATTCCGAATGTGCCTTGGTACTAAACTCTTTTTCGTATATGTAGTAGCTTCCTCCTTCTATTGTATAGTTTGTTTATGGCTGGGGTCCACCAGACAGGACACCTGCCTTTGGAGGATTGGGTCTTGGTTTTATTTGGGATTGCATGAACCATGCATTCCTGAAGGTGTTCATAGAATGCGTTTATAAAGGATTCTGCGGTCTGGGCCATATTTTCCACAGGCCCGGGGGCTTTGAAGGATTCCACCTCAGTTTTGAGGAGTGTGAAATTTGCTTTAGAGAAGTTTTTCACTGTGGTTTTCTGGTCCGGGGGTGGAGTCGGGATGTGAATATCCAGTGAAATTAGTTTAGGATCTGATCTTACCAGTGAGGGATACACTTCTGGTCTGGAGCATAGAGCCCCCATATTGGTGATGATCAGGTCCAGTATGTTTTCCCCTCTTGTGGGAGTAGTAACAAGTTGTTCCATAGCATTTGAGTTTATAAATTCTAGGAACCTTTGGGCTAGGGTGTTGGAGATAGAGTAATGCTCCCAGTCTATGTTTGGGTAGTTGAAGTCGCCCAATATAATGGTGTTTGGAGAGGCCTTCATATTTTTCAGTGTTCTCAGGAAGGCCGTGTGGGGTTCCTGGGTTTGGAAGGGTGGTCTGTAGCAGGCTATAAACTGGAAGGCAGTTTTACCCACTGTTAGTTGCACATGGATAGTCTCTGATGCTTCGTGCTGTGCCACCAACCTGGAGGTGTGGGTATCTTTGAGGAATATTGATACTCCCCCTCCTTTTGTGGTTCGGTCCAAGTTTTGGGGCCGAAAAGTATGGTATGAGGTATAACCTGGTAGTGCTAGGGTGCTCTCGGGAGCCTTGAACCAGGTTTCTGTTACTGCACAGATATCGATGTTCTCCATGCTAAGGAGAGTTTCGAGTGCATGCATCTTGAGGTTTAGACTTCTGGCGTTGAGTAGCATTACTCTTAGTATCTTATCCCTTGTGATACCTATGGAGGTGGGTTTGTCTTTTGAGCCTTGCCTAAAAAAGGCTCTATGGGGGTGGCAAGAGCCTTTGCCAATATTCGAAAGCCCAGGGGTGACAGGTGCAAGCCGTCCCTAGCGAAGCATCGTGGCTTGCCAAGCATGTCATCCCAGGCTGACAGGCATTGGATCCCCTTTGAATGACACCAATACTTAAGCCAATTGTTGAAATTGATCATCTTGTCTTCATATTGTGGCATCATTCTTGGTGAGGGTAAGATGCTACTCAAGGTCAGGGTCATACCGACCTGGGCTACATGCTCAGAGAGCTCCTCTATGTCTCTTTTCATGTATTCCAGGGAGGTACGTCTCAGGTCGTTCACACCAGCATGGACAATGACTGAGTCATATTTGTACTTGCCTTGGAGTGACCCGAGTGCTTGTGTTATGTGGCGGATCCTAGCACCCAATCATTCTCGGCTCCACAAAGTCTGCTCTTCACTTTTTCCCTTAGAACTGATCTATTTCTCATAATAAACACCCTATTCCTACTCTAAAGCCTGGCACTTGCTCAGTAAAGCAATTATATAAGTCAGCACTAAAAAATTAAAAGCACTACACCCTCACAAATTCCCCTTGAGTACCTTGTTCCCCAATGGCCCTTTTTTTCAATTATAAAGGAATTCCCAATACTAATCTAGCATGTCCAAAGGTCAGTTGTCAATCTCCTCTCCGGTCCAGCTGCTGAATCTGGGAATCTTGAGGCAATGTTACAACTGCTTCATGTACACAGACAACCCTCTCCTCCTCCCAACAAATTCCAACACATGTGAGAGATACAACCATATAGCCAAACTGGAAGCTAAGCTCTCTCAACTCAGTACTGGACCTAACCAGTCAGGAGGAGAAGGAAACCACACTCACTACAATTCCAGTCTCACATAGACCTACCACGACAGCAAACCTAGCACATAAACACACAAAAACATACTCAGAGGCTCTAAATAAAAATCTGCCTAAGCAGCAGAGACCTCCAAAGCAGACACCCAAGCAACCGCTACCCCAAAACAAAACACGTGCAACACATAGCTCACAAAGCCAGTGTGCCGAACAGTCACAGCCCTTAAGGCTAAACAACACACCTGATGCACTTGTAATTGGTGAAGTACTGAGTTCTTTAGTCTGCGTATTTAGATAGGTAGAGGTTCTATTATCACCTCAGTTACCCGGGGTGTATATGTACACTTGCTTGACATTACAGAGAGCCTTTTATACCAGCATATAGGACACTGTTATTGCCATATTCTCCTCACCAGACATGGCTAATGTTATCAGCTATAAAGTGTTGTGTGAGACACTCCAAGTCAGACTTGAGCTGTGGTGTCTCTTCTTAAATCCAGTCTTCTATAATATGTGTACATAGATAGGAAGGGGTTCTATTCTCACTACAGTTAACTGGGGTGTGTGAGTTGGCCTGTGCACTTGTATGACATTATAGAAAACATTTTACACCAGCATGTAGGACACTGTTATTGCCATATTATCCTCATCAGACACTGCTGATGTCATCAGCTATATCTGATTTGTGGATATGCACAATTCCCACAAGGGCAGGGTCAAAGACTGGCCTGGAGGGAAGTCAGAAGGCACCTCATCCTATATGATTCAGATTACAGTGACATGGATTTTAGGTCTGTATGCACTGTGTTTTCTTGGTGAGTAACCCATGTGATCTCTCCAGCTGCTGCATGTGTCTAGTGAGGTACATGCAAAATAAAGTATTTTACTCTATATCAGTGTTCTGCTGAGATTTGACTATAGAGCTGTAATATAATCCTGAGATCTGAATATGATGGCATGACTTATGATGTGCACAGCATAGCCATTCAATACCACAGTGGATACCTGGTGGTCAAAGCTCAGAGTGCCATGTACATATGTTCCCAGTGCTTGCATCACTGGGTTTCAGCATAGCAGGACTGCTGTCAATGCTGTAATTAGCAGGGAATTCAACTTTGCAGAAGGCCAAAATAAAGAAACAGTTTTGCATTTCTTTGTAGACTATGTGGCTTTGTCATCAGTCATTTGTCTGTGTTAGCCCCTCCTGTAGTATGTTAACATCATAGGTGGACTCATTGATTGCACCCAGTATGCAAGAATCAGCTAATACAATAAGCAAAAGACCATATACTTTAGCCTGAATTGTCAAGAAGAAAAAGATTCCAAACAGTAAAGGGCCAAGCACAGATCCCTGGGGTTCACCAATGGTGACAGCTACAGGTTGATTCACCACCTTTCACAGTATGTGTTCTGTTAGTGAGCCAGTCGGTTACCCATCTAGTGACATGAGGTTTAACCCCAGCTGGGAAAGTTTCTCAATGATCCCTGAAAGGGGGATTGTTTTCAAACTCAAGGTCAGTTGAGGATAGCCAGTATGCATTCCTTACCTTCATCCAGGCCTATCACACAGAATCAATGAGTTGTAACAACATCACATTTTGCCTGTCACATGATTCATCACATACACCTTCCTGACACAGCTGAATACACAGTTCAACACACCTTCTACACAGACTATGTTTCCATAGAAGGGTTTTTTCAACATGCATCCATGTGAGTTGGGGGGACAGCACCCGATGTATGCATGTATAGAGACATCCTGACTCTCGTCAGCTGTAAGGTAGGCCAACCTGTCATCATGGACCTTTTCTAAATGGACACTAGTGATATCCTGGCTGTGTGCAACAGACCTCTGTCATGTCTAATACATCATGTAGATGTCCTCAAAGAGGTCATCAAGGGCATGCATGACGACAGCATGACGACAACACTATCAGCCTTTTTGGAACTTGACATGCCCAAGGCATTCGACATAAATTCACACTGAGGTATTCACTCAACAATGTCAGATGTGGCTATATACACCTATATCACCAAGTGGGTATGTATCACATACATGGCATCTAAATATGTTAGCATGTGTGAAGTGACCTATATCTCAGGTCTAGTGATCAGATCCATATATCTGGGCTATTGCTAGGCCATTTCTTGTCCATTATTTAAGTGATGGACATCACAGATGACATGCACATCCTGTATCCAAACAGCTGCCTGAAGGACTACAGATTGTGGGCAATCATTGACTCCAACTGTGATATTAGTATAATACAGACAGTATCAACACACACCAAAGATTGCTGCCACAGCCATGACAACACCTGCCATGACAAGAAAGCACGAGGGGATTTGTTACGACAGGAAACCAAACACACAGCCTATGTATAATATAGACACCACATTAATTAGACCAATAGTTATGTGACCTGTGTCTTGTGGTAGATGGTAAGTGGAACATCTACAGGCATGTGGTCAAAGTACTGACTACTCCCTTGTATGTAACACAACTACTGAGAATGTGAAGGATATCCACATCAGAGGCCACAATACCTTCATAGATCACAGCCTTCATCACACCAATAACTGAGTACAATGCACCCTTCTTCATGTACCTCCCTACAGTCTTCCAAGTGACATGTATCTGAAGTGTACCATCTTTGTCAGAGTGAGCTGTCACACATCTTATTGACCATACTTAAGTATTCTTTTTGTGGCATAAACATGATGGTGTGGAACCCCCATCAAGTTGTTACACCAGATGCATATGCGCTACCTGTTCTGGTCATGCACACGGTACATCCATAGGTGTTTGACAACATTAATGGCATGGATAACATTCATGACAGTGTGAATTGCAATCTCTCTCTCTCTCTCTCCCTCTATATATACATATATATATATATATATATATATATATTTTATATATATATATATATATATATATATATATATATATATATATATATATATATATATATATATATGTATATATATATATATATATATATATATATTTATATATATATATATATATATATATATATATATATATATATATAAGTATGTATTATATATCTATCTATATATATATATATATATTTTATATATATATATATATATATATATATATATATATACAAACGTATACATGTAAAGATATATATATATATATATATATATATATATATATATATATATATATATATATATATATATTATATATCTATATCTATATATATATATATATATATATATATATATATATATGTATATATACATACAGTGGATATAAAAAGTTTACACACCACTGTTAAAATGCCCGGTTTTTGTGATATAAAAAATGAGACCACAGTAAATCATTTCAAAATTTTCCCAGCTTGAATGTGACCTATAACCTGTACAATTCAATTGAAAAACAAACAAATTTATTAGGGGAAAAATATAAAAAATAAAAAAAGTACAATAAGCTGGTTGCATAAGTGTGCACACACTTAAACTAATACTTTTTTGAAGCATCTTTTGATTTAATTACAGCATTCAGTCTTCTTGGGTAGGAGTCTATCAGCATGGCACGTCTTGACTTAGCAATATTTGCCAACTCTTCCTTGCAAAAGTGCTCCAAATCTGTCTGATTGGCATCTCTTGTGCACAGCCCTCTTCAGGTCACCCCACAGATTTTCTATTGGATTTAGGTCTGGCCTCTGGCTGACCATTCCAAACTTTAACTTTCTTCTGGTGTAGCCATTCTTTTGTTGATTTGGATGTATGCCTGGGGTCATTGTCATGTTTAAAGGTGAAATTCCTCTTCATCTTCAGCTTTCTAGCAGATCCCTATAGGTTTTGGGCCAAAAGTGACTGGTATTTGGAACTGTTCATAATTCCCTCCACCTTGACTAAAGCCTGAGTTTCAGCTAAAGAAAAGCAACCCCAAAGCATGATACTGCCACCACCATGCTTCACTGAGGGGTTGGTGTTCTTTTGGTGATGCGAAGTGTTGTTTTTGCGCCAAAAGTGCCTTTTGGAATTGTGGCCAAAAAGTTCAACATTGGTCTCATCAGATCATAACACATTTTCCCACATGCTTTTGGAAGACTTGATGTATTGTTTTGCAAATTTTAGCCAGGCTTGGATGTTTTTCTCTGTAAGAAAAGGCTTCCATCTTGCAACCCTACACCATAGTCCAGACATATGGAGATTATGGGAGATTGTTGTCACATGTAGTTCACAACCAGTACTTGCCAGAAATTCCTGCAGCTCCTTCAGTGTTGCTGTAGGTCTCTTGGCAGCCTCCTTGGCCAGTTTTTGTCTGGTCTTTTCATCAATTTTGGAGGGATGTCCAGTTCTTTGCAATGTCACTGTTATCCCATATTTTCTCCACTTTTTGAGGACTGTCTTCATTGTGTTCCATGGCATATCCAATGCTGTGGAAATGTTTTTGTACCCTTTTCCTGACTGATAACTTTCAACAATGAGATCCCTTTGATGCTTTGTAAGCTCTCTGTGAACCATGGCTTCTGCTGTAGCAGGCAACTGAGTAAATGTCAGGAAAATCTTACTAGGACAGCTGAAGTTTATTTGGGGTTAATCAGAGTCTCTTTAATTGATGGCAGGTGTGTAAACAAGAAGACTGAATACTGTAATTAAATCAAAAGGAGCTTCAACAAAGTATTAGTTTAAGGGGGGTGCACATTTATGCAACCAGCTTATTGTAAGTTTTTTTATTTTTTATAGTTTTTCCCTAACAGATTTGTTTGTTTTTCAGTTGAATTGTACAGGTTATTGGTCACATTAAAGGGTGGAAAAGTTTTGAAATGATTTATTGTAGTCTCATTTTTTTATATCACAAATACCTGGCATTTTAACAGGGGTGTGTACACTTTTTATATCCACTGCATATATAGATAGATAGATAGATAGATAGATAGATAGATAGATAGACAGATAGATAGATACATGCTATGCACACCAGTAATCTTACCTGTATTGATCATTATGTGACATACAGGTATAACAGTGCCCCTCTTAACACCTCCAGTAGATGTTACAGTGTCAGGACAGTGTGTGTGCTTACCCTCATAGAGTGTGGATGTATCATAATAGTTGTGCAAGTGTGTTTGTACAGAATCATCTCTAATCACTCTAAATTACATATGTTATGTCAGAGGCATGGGATTACTGGTGGTATTATTCTGATATTGTCCATCATTGCGGTTGCTTCTCTTACTGTTGTCCATGAATGTTTACCTGTATCCCACTTGCTGGAGACCCCTGCTGAGATTATACCTATATTTAAGCATATCGGTTTGCACAGATTCACAATATGAACTCTACCCCAATTATATGTCAGATCCCTGTTATATGTCCTCTACATTATTCATGTAAGTATGCTTATCTCACACAGACATCCCCCCTATTGGTATGTCACCTTATGTGACAGTCACATAATACACATGTTCACTGTGCAGTGCCTGCTGTCCCAGACATGTATGTGATTGGTGTTGCTGCTACAATCTTTTTCCATTGACATGTCCACATCTGCTGTACATTAGATTGTTTCACCTGACCTCTTTCCCTATGTTTATTCCTGCAGTTAATTTGTGTGTCACTTTTCAATACACACACTTCCCCTGAGTGTTTATTTTACATGGCAGTTCATGTACCCTTACAGATCATTTACACAACATCTGTACAAAATGCTAAGAATGGGATATTACAATACTCTGCACTGTATATACACCATATAGTTAACAATTATGCCGCTCAACTGTCCAGAGTTTCATAGAATGTCCAGATTTTTTGCCTTTATATCTTTTGATATGTTCCTTATCAAATGTGAGGTTTTCTGCCATGTCACTGGGATGATCTCAGGACAGATATGACTCAGTAATTGCATACATATGAGTTTCAGACTTCAAATCCTTCTGAACATGTATCTTAACATAAGCCCCTGGGTATTCTAGCACATTTCTAATGAGCAAATATGTTTAATATTTTCCTGTTTCTGAGTCATTGCTCCCCCCCCCCCCATTATATTGGCCTTTGTCCAGATGTCTTGCACTAAGAAATTGTGAGCTATCTAGTAAGCCTTGGTGATCACTGTGACAAAACTGTGAACCTTCAGTGTTCTGATGTTAACAGGATTGCTATCAATGTTCACTTTCATGTTTTCCTGGCAGGCAGCTCTGTTGCCAGCCATGAAACCTTGCTTATTTACGTTTAAACACAGTGCGTGGCATGAATATGCAGTGAGCGCTGCTGCTCATAGTGCATCACAGCGCACACATGTAAATTCCATGTAGGCTTTACACAAAGCCTAAATAGAGTTTATTGACTCCCATGGAAGATTTGTTCAACACAGTGTAAAATATGTGTGAACAACAAGGGGCTCCATATGGAAAATTAAATTGGGACGTGTGACAAAAATTAAACAGAAAAAACATTTCTCTCAGCATTGGGCAGGAATCCAACCCAAGCATGAGCCTGCATACAGATAACACTGCAATCCTACTCCCTCCCTTCATGCTAGCCAATAGGAGATTGATGTGCAAAACTGAAGAAAACCACCCAAAGAATGAGTGTCAGTTCAAATTTATTGGAATATAAAGCATGTATGGTGAAGCATCAGGCTATCCTGAAGCAGGAAATTATCTTCTTTTATTTTCTATTTTTTCCTTTTATAAAAAAATAAAACAAAATAATGACATCTAAATGGTGAAACTTGCACGCATGAATTCAAGAAGGCTTCTCAGCTACCAAAACAAATGCTACATTTTCAAGAATGAATGGGCCAGTTCACAGGAAACCCATCTTGAATTTCTTCCCTCTGTTGCTGAAGACCTCTGCTCTAACTGACCTACAAAGAGTGAAAGACCAATGGCCAAGATCCGAAAAGCTGTTGATGCCTCCTTTTTTTATTCAGTCCTACACCTAATTAATGAAAGGTTAATCTATTCAAATTTACTTATATTTTCTTTTAATGTAATCTGTAAAATCCCACTTGGTTATGGGCAATCGGCTGACACCAAAGCTCTGTAGCCATTTTATTGAACTTACAGCGGGAACCCTTCATCCTGCCATTATATATAGCCGTATTGTGACAGCATATGCCTACAAGGCAGATATACAAGCAGTTTACAGTGCAAACCTTGCTTATGTACTCAGAGATAATTCCTACTGCATTCCATCACTTCAGATCTAATCATAATTAACTTGATAGTAAAAAGCAAAAAGTACAGTGTATAATTCACAAATGTTTATGTCAACAGTGTTGATTAAATAAATCATGTATATCACATTTCAATATTTAATATTTTCATAATTTTGAAACATAATGATTTCCAACTAATAAATATGCATGTGTGTGTGTGTGTGTGTGTGTGTGTGTGTGTGTGTGTGTGTGTGTGTGTGTGTGTGTGAGTGTGTGTATGTATGTATATATATATATATATATATATATATATATATATATACACATAGAGAGAGACAGAGAGAGAGAGAGAATGAGATATAGATAGATAGATAGATAGATAGATAGATATAGATAGATAGATATATCTATACATGCATATGCCTATACATATATAAAAATTGTGTGTGTGTGCCTGTGTGGTGTACGTGGGTGGGGGGTGTGCATGTATGGTTTACCAAAGCCCTTCTGTTACAAATAAACTATTATGAATCATTCACAGTATATAGTTTCTGTGATATTCAGCCTGTTGTATGACATTAAAAATTCAGTACAGAAATGATAATGCTGCCAATGTTTAATTCCTGCATGCGTTAGCCTTTATTTTTAAAGCCTGTGAAATATAGTTCTATATTTCATGTTCCATATGCAGCAGTTCTCCAGTACTAAGGAAACAGCTTGCATTATTACCTGTGGAGATCTAGAAGGAGGCTGACAGCGATGTATCTCATTGAGACCTACAGCAGGACATAAAAAAACAGCAATGAGCATCCATTATGCAGAACTATTTCCTGCTGGCACTAAAGATAAAGAAAGTCTCCACAGCTAAGATGTGTTAATGAAGGTGGTTCATCTAAAAAAATAAATGTACCCATTTTGAGCTCCTGCAGTTTCATGCATTTCTAGCCTCCTGCAGAGCTCTGTTAGCCTAATTGAAATTATATGTGAACTTTATTTTTAATTACTGCTATTAATGCATGCACAAAATTTAGCAGTGTGCTTGGAACTTATGAACATTTACATTTGATGGGCTGACAGACTGCAGAAGTCTGAATAAGTATGAAGATGAGAAAAATGTTTCAGAAATTTTGCTCTGAATTGTGAATATTATTTCATTTAGCTGCAGAAGAACAGAACTATCAGTCAGAATATCTAATTTTGTTTTAGAGAAACATTGTAATTCAAAACAATTTTCCTGTGCTGTGAGAACAGAATGATTTTTTTCAGATATATCATATTAAGCCTGCTGTGTATCAAAACAGACTAAGCACTTTGTGTGAAATGGCTAGAATACACCACTAATGAAATGTAACTTTTTACCACTGTGGGATTTGTGCATGTATGTTATTTGTATGACACAGCTAAAAAAAAAAGTATTTATTTAACATTTGTTAACCGGGAAAGTCAAACTTGGAACAAAGCCAATTTTCAGCAGAAGCCCAGGGAGAACTACTCTAGACTTTGCCATTGGTAAGTTTAAATGATTATTCCAAGAACAAGCAAAACAACCACATTAACCATGCTGAAAATCATCCATCAAGCACTATGATAAAAAATTACTTTTAATAAAAAAAGTACTTTAAAACATAAATAAACTTGTACACAAAATATTTCAAACCAAGGATAAGCACTTTCAGGAAATACCTCTCGTCAGATCCTGTCATTGAGAAAATAATTGTGTGTATATAAAGAGCAAACAACCAATCACAATAACTATGTTAACACACATCCCACAAAATAAGCCAATCATAAGGGTTCATTCAAGTCATAATATTGGTTGGCTTGAAAGTATATGAACAAATAAAAACCTCACATTTCAGTCCTATGTGCACAACTCTATTTGCTTTCATTAATCAATCAGGACTGCAGAGAATACGCACCCTTAAGAATGGTCCAATCAAGCCTTTAGTTAACTTAACGACTTCCAATATAGTACTATCATAATACGAGCTATAGAGATAATACATTTTCCCTGTACGTATTCACAAATTCTGCGCCAGTGCATATGTGACTTAAAAAACACGACTAATCAGATCTTTAAATTACAGGCAGCAAAACTTCTTACTAAATAGATTGTTTCATATATGTGGAGATATTTGTTTATAAAGGGCATATACTACTGAGAACCAGCCATCATATAAAAACAAGTCATTACCTTATACATGCATGATCTCTCAAATTCAAATAAGTAAAAACTACTTAGATCATTTTATATATATCCAACAGCACAATGCAAAAATACTGGTTTACATAGAACATTATTTAAGAACGTTGCCATCATGTAAAAACAGATCCAAATGGATAAAAAAAAATTGTATTTATTTATTTATTTGCAGTTTGTTTACCAGGGTGGTCCATTGGGCCCTGAGGAGCCCATTTTCAATGGAATCCTGGGGAGAAAAGCTTCAGAAAAAGACAAATAGTAAATAATAGAATTACAGAGTAGCAAATAACAATTTCAGAATTTCTAAATGTGAACATGCTTAATGAGACATAAGAAAAATCACAATATTAACAATAATTACAATAAGTTGGCATATGCTGGAGTAAAAAGCATGAGAAGATTGATTATAGAGAAATCTATGGAAGTATAAAATAGTTCCAGTTCATTCAGGAAATAGGCTAAAGGAGTCTTTTAGCAGTTTGTAGGCTAAAGGCGGCTGTTAGCAGATATGTTTGATATAGGGAGAAACTGTAGACAGGCATGTTATGTAGGATGGGAGCAGGAGCATTCCCATTTTGAGATTAAGTGTGAGTGAAGAAGAGTTTTAAAGATAGACTATTATTGGTACGGATAGGAGGTGGGAGGGTTAACTACTTACTAGCCATAATCTTATACAATTCTAACAATGTAATCTTTCTTGCCTATATGATCTAATCCTATATAGCATACTTGCAATCAAAGTAAACATAAAACTGTAGATTAACACCTATTAACCTTTACAAGCAAAGATAGTCATCAGCATAAAAGTTAACTGTCCAATCAGGTTCTTCAACTCAGTGCACAAATCTATAAAGTAAGTTTTTATTAAAAGTCGTTTTTTTTTATCATAGTGCTTGGTGGATGTTTTTCAGTCTGGTGGCTAACGTGGTTGTTTTGCTTGTTCTTGGAATACTCGTTTACCAAGTATGGCCTTTGGTTTCAATCATCCTGTTTTGTGTGCTGAGTTTAAATGATGAATCTTCTAGAATGACCAGGTAGATAGAGTTTGTGGAAAAAAGTGTCCATACAATAAACATTCCCACTGAAGTAACTTTAAAGACTGCTTGTAGCTTTAAAGAGCTTTATGATACTTATGTGAAGCATCAGAACTTATTTTCTTCCTTTTGTAAAACTGGTAAGTAAACTGGTGTATTTTGAATCATTTTCAAATCATGACCTTGACCGCAAGTTCAAAGATATATTAAGTGTGCGTACATATGTGTGTGTTTGTGAGGGGGGGGGGGTTCTGCAAAACCTCTAGTATACATATTTAAATAATCATGCATGAAGAAACTTAAAATAGCCAACAAATGTAAACATGGAAAAAGAAAACAGAATCCACATGTACATGATCAGAGGTTAGAAATGATGCTGGATCATTAAACTGCAAGGCAGAAATCTTAACCACTCTGTGACTGTGATGCCCTTACTATATGATAATACACTAGGTGTTATGGAAGAAACGGAAGTGGTATCACCTATGCTTGCATTTCAAAAGTCAACCAAAAGAGTAAAGTTAAATTATTTATATATATGTATTGATTGGTATAAGACTTCTGTTTTCATGGAGTATTTGTTCTTTACTTTACTGTGCTGTGATCATTACATATATCCTGTATGTAATCAAGTCCATTAAACACAGTACACTCACAATGAGCTTACAGGATCACTGGTTATGCCAGCCTCATGGAATTTAATCTATGTTTTGTTTGTTAAGTGAGCTTTCTCTTCTGTCATCTACTTATATCTATAGGTTAACAGATCTAACAGTGGCTGGTATCAGGTAACACCACAACACTCAGGTGTATTTACCCAATGCCATAGACAGCCCATGTCTTCACACCTGAAAGGTCTGATATTATTATTATTTTTCCATTAAGCAAAGACATTTTTTGTGCTTTGTAGTGACTTTGGGGAGAGGGGAGAGCATGACAAATGCTAAAACTATGCTTTTGCAGGGGAGCAAGCCCCCTGCACTCTCCACACCCCCTGCAACTTAAATATACTAAGTCTGAGATTGCGCTACAGTGAAGAGAATGGTAATGTTCCGGTTCCGCACTGTATAGCGATGCACATTACTGTTCTCTTCACTGTACAGCGATCTCAGAGTTAGTATATTTAGGTTGCAGGGGGTGTGGTAGGTGCAGGGGGGCTTGCTCCATGTTTTTTTTTTTTTATTTCTTAATTTCAAGATTTCACAACCTTGAGATTCTGGGTTCAATATTATGAATCTTGAGATTGTGATCTTTTGAAATTAAGATGTGGACCCATACATACACACACACACTCACACTCACACTCACACACACACACACACACACACACACACACACACACACACACACACACACACACACACACACACACACACACACACACACACACACACACACACACACACACACACACACACACACACACACACACACACACACACACACACACACACACACACATATATATATATATACATATGGTTCTACCTGACTTCACCGACACGCCGGAACATCGACAGCGAAATCGGGAGCCGCAGAAGAGCGAAAGTGCAGAAGACCGACGCGACGGGACCCAGAAGATCGACAGTGCAGAAGACCGACCCGACGGATGAAAGCACCGGCGCTGAGGATGCCGAAATGGGAAAAGGCTGTGTAAGTATGCGGTAGTGACGGACGTTAGGGTGCGAGTAAGGTAAGTGTGGATAGGGGTGGGTTAAGTGAGTTAGGGTTAGGGAGCGGGTCAGGTAAGTGTGCGGTAGTGAATGTGTTTGGGTTAGGGGCGGATAAGTGAGTTAGGGTTAGGGAGCGGGTCAGGTAAGTGTGCGGTAGTGATTGTGTTTGGGTTAGGGGCGGGATAAGTGAGTTAGGGTTAGGGAGCGGGTCAGGTAAGTGTGCGGTAGTGATTGTGTTTGGGTTAGGGGCCGGATAAGTGAGTTAGGGTTACGGAGCGGGTCAGGTAAGTGTGCGGTAGTGACGGACCTTAGGGTTAGGGTTTGGGTCAGGGTTGTAGGTAGTTGTGTATGTGAGGTTTAGTGTGGGTTTGCAGGGATTTTGGTGTGCTTGTGTTGTGTATGTGGTGTTTGGATGGGGAATGTGTTTTGTTTGTTGATTGTGGTGTGTGAAGTGTATAAGGTTTCGTGTTTGTGTACCGTCGGTTATTTCGTTGTCGGGCATGTGGATTTTCGTGTTTTTGTACTGTCGGTTATGTGGTTTCGGTGATTGCGTTGTCGGTGTTGTGGTGTTTCGGTGAAGTCAGGTAGAACCATATATATATATATATATATATAGAGAGAGAGAGAGAGAGAGAGAAAGACACACACCACACACACACACACACACACACACACACACACACACACACACGCACGCACACACACACACACACACACACACACACACACACACACACACACACACACACACACATATATATATTTATAGGTTTACTATCATTTGTTTGAACTGTACTTGGCTGAAAATTGAATTTGACTGAAAACTCATCTGACTCAAAACCCAGTAAAATACATCATACAATACTGTTTTGTAGGGGGACAATCCCCCACAGCACCCCCACACCCCCTTAGTAATACACACAGACTCTACAGCTACACAACTATATGAGAAAAAAAAAGCACCATGCACAATGAATCAGTGCTTGTGCCCCAGTACCCAACATGGGTGGTTGAAGCTTGCCAGCCCCCTTAAACCATTGCACCATGATCCTATACAAAAGGCTGCTGATAAAAAGTCCATTGAAACCAATGTTTAATCATATGAGCACTCATTGTTATACACAGCCTGAAAAAGTGTTCGCTGTTATGAACACTCACTGTTTCAGACTGCAACCATGCCCCCCCCCCACACACACACGCACACACAGACACACTCCAGGGTTGTGCATCTGAGTTTTTTCAAATGCAAACTTACAAACATTCAGGCGTGAACAGGCAGCCCACAAGCATGTGCAACATGGCCAAGTTAAGGAATGAAGGAATATTCATTTTTCTATAGTGGTTGCGACAAAGCTATTATTCATGTTTTAACCACAGGAAACTAAAATAAAAGAAACATTTTTCTAATTAGTTTCATTAGTTTGTTACTGTTGTTCCCCCACCTTGAGTTGGCTACTCCTTCTATCATGCTTTCCTGTGACAGACTTGCACATCTCTCTCTCTCTCTGATTATCCACAGATATATGCTGACTGAAGCACAGGGGAGTAGGTATGCTAAGCAGAGAAGCATAGCTTGTGCCTAGGAAGTGACTTCCCCTTCATCCCACTTTAGATACAACTTTTTTTCATCAGTATTTACAGTAGTTACAGAAAGAATGAAAGGGGTACCTTGTGATAGACAATTCTCAATGAAAAACTGTCTGTGGATGAGTAACACTTTCACAGCAGCAATTTCTGACCCAAGTTCAGGAGAACAGGGCAGTACTAATAGAGTCTGGGGACATGATTATTGGTAAGCCAGCGTGTACTCACTTGTTGAAGTATCTTGTGAACACTGGGCCCAGTGCCTATCAAACAGGCCTCTTATATGGTACCTAATTGAATTACACAGACCTTGAAAGAGGAGCCACAGGGCATGTTGAATCTAGGGGTAATCTAAGAATTCAGCAATCCTCAGCAGTGGTGATGGTGCCAAAGAAAAATGGCAGCATAAAGTTCTTTGTAAACTATAGGGAACTGAACAGTGACAAAGAATCAAATGCTTACTTCATGCCATGATGGAGGAAGCTTGGAGCAGTTGGGTGGAGCTCAGTATCTAACTATTACTGACCTGACCAAGGGTTAGTCAACATTTGTGACTTCTTTTGAGTTATGTGAATTAAGAAAGATATCTTTTGGGATGAAGAATGCCCCCATCCTTACTGAAGTTGGTGAAAAGCATCATAGTAGGAGCTGGTCTGTATACTAGGAAGGTATTACAATCAACAACTGATTCTGGCAAGACGATGATCAACATAATAGGAAGGAGATGAGCAGACCAAAGAGGGCAGGATTACTAGTAAGCCTAATATTTTCCAGGTGGGAATGGCAGAAGTGTCTAACCTGGGTCATGGAAAGGGTGTTATATTCAGACACTTCAGGCATGACCCACACCATATATCTCAATTGTCCAGATTTTCACAGAATGCCTAGACTTTTGCCTCAAAATTTCAGTCTCTGCCTCATAAAATTGTTGGTTTTCTGACAAATCCCTGGGATGATCTCAGGAATTAAATTAGTAAATAATGTCACACATTTGAGTTTCAGACTTCATATTCTTTATAAAATGCATTTTCATATGTATTCTGTTACTCCAGCAACTTTCTAAGTTTATAAGAGCAATAATTAAAATCTGTCCCTCTTTTTGGGCCTTTCTTCCTCCCCATTATGTCAGGCTTTGTCCAGATTTCTTGGACTAAGAGGATGAGAGTTATGGCCTATACGTCTTACTAAAAAGCAGGTAAGAACATTCCTACAGCTGTCGATACTACAGAACGTTTGTCTTCCACTATAGCATGCTAGCCAATGCTTTACTGAACTTATCAGACAGAATAACCGAGATAAGGTTGTCAGGACCCCATCTTTTGAGCAGGTATTTTGAATGCATAAAGACATCTTTAGTGGACCACCCAGTGATAGCCAGTTCTGATTACAATAAATAATTTATTATACAAATTGATGCTTCAAAACATGGAGTGAGAGCTGCACTTAGCCAGTTTTCCTTAAAGGAAAACTCCACCTTCTCCTAAAATTTAACTCAATCTACAGTATGGTTCCAACATTGTGTAGGTACCATAAGTGTGCTTGTACTTTTAAAAACTTTTATTTCCTTGCACTGGAGTCAAAGGAAGGGAAAGCCCACCTACTTTTTTTTATTAAGCTCAATGTCCACAATACTTTGCAGAGGAGTTTGTGTCTACCTGCATGACATATAATACACACAGTTAAATATGTAGTTTACCCCGTCAGGTACTGCTGTTAGTCTTAGACAGGCAATTAATCCTGTTAATGTCAGAAATACAGCAGCTGATATAAGAAAGACAGAAAGCTGTGGAACTATTTTCCACTGTTTTTATTACAGAGAGGAGGAGAACTTAACGCTCCACTTTCATAGCATCATAAAGCAATTAGATCAGTTAGGAGTTTAAAGGCAATCGTCAGCTCTTCTGACAAATTCAAATAAGCAGCAATGCAGTACTGAAATGTTAAGCTTCAAATGTCTATTTATAATAGTTTATGTGTTAAGATAACTTAAACATAGTATCAACGTTTTCTGTGACATTTAGAGAAAGTCAGAAAATATTTTTTCTTGTAAAGTATCAATGCATTTACCATTTTCAAGCCCCCTCCACACAGGCTAGAACTGCAGAAAGAGAGACAGGTGGCAATCCTTTCAGCTAGGTGCACTGATACCATTCATTAAAAGGTCTTATGCTTTTTTGTGACATACGTCCAGAGGGGGATGCATATGTGGCACACCAGATCCATTGTAAGCAATTCCCACCATCGTTGACTCAGTCCTTACATTATTAGAGTGCTTGAGCATTTTGTAATCCACAAAGGAAATGTGACCATTAATGGCAACCATAAAAAACAGCTGAATTTACTTTAACATGTTTACTATGTTTCCTTGCATTAAAAACATTAAAAAAAGGAAATCAGAAGTACTTAACTGTGTTTAAATGCACATGCACACGTATACACACACACACACACACACACACACACACACACACACACACACACACACACACACACACACATTTTTATACACCTGTACTTTCACAGACACACACACACACATACTATATATATGTGTGTGTGTGTGTGTGTGTGTGTGTGTGTGTGTGTGTGTGTGTGTGTGTGTGTGTGTATAATGTGTGTGCGCAATATGGGTGCAGACAATTAATTATTTATAATAAACAACATAGTAGAGTTAAGCATTATTAATGTATACATTCTAGCAGACACTGTCACACATTGGCTATGTGTTGCACATGCAATCTTGGTCAAAGTCTTTATGTCAGGATTTGTTTTCTTTGTATTGCTAAGTGCATTTAATACTTGTTATTATCTTTGACAATGTAGCCCAAGTCATGGCTAAAAAGGGTCTTGGGACCAGTTCACTTTCCAGGTTACCAAAGTATAAATAAATATGAAATAGAAAAAAAGAGGGTGAACATGACAGAAATAATTAAGGAATTAGTAAAGCACATTTTAATGCTGCATCATTCATGAGAGAGAAAAAACTTCTCACTGAAGGCACTGGGAAGTAGCAGACAGGCTTAGATTGGAGTCCTACTACTTATCATGAACAGCAAGGATAATTTACTACTGTAACAGTTGTCACACCTCAACTTGAGAGTGTAGGGGAAGGTCTGTCAGTTTTTTTAGGACTACAAAATACTCCCTTTAAAAAAAACTGTTATTTACCTACTTTCTTTTGCGGGATGTAGCTAACAGGGAGGCGCAGTGGTGCAGCGATTAACACTGTCACCTCACAGCAAAAGGTTCTCCGGTTCGATTCTTGGCTGGGGTGGCCTCTGTGTGGAGTTTGCATGTTTTCCCTGCGTTCGTGTGGGTTTCCTCCGGGTACTCTGGTTTCCTCCCACATTCTAAAGACATGCTTCTGGAGCATTTTGCCCCAGGCCTCTGCTGAAAACAGGATCTGTGGAACCTAGTAGGACTTTCCCGGTCAACAAATGTTAAATAAATAAATAACAGCTATCTATAGCCTAGAACAAGCTCTGACAGACACATAAATGAGACTTAGTCAGGGAAAAATAGAAGTAGTTCTGTTACAGAAGGTCTGTTTAGATAACAGTGCTTCACAGTCCTGCCACTCTATCTTAATGGCATGAGAAAACAGCACCCCTTCCTTATGTCTAGCATGACTCATATAAAGAGGACTTGAAATGTATTCTGGGAAGAAGGAATGAAAGCAAGATCACATTACCAAGGCATGCCCCAACATCCGCCATTTTGAGGGAAGCACATTAAAATTGTTAAAGAAGCACTTGGGGTGATTTAGAGACATAAAAAATACCTCAAACACAAAGACACAATGAAAAAAATGTTTTGTTGAGTTCTAAGGTAGAGTTTTCTTTTAAACAGAGAAAAATACTCCATGGAGTATCTAAATTCCATGTTTCAGCCCATGGTGATATCCTACACAGATGAAAAAAGAGAGTGGCTAGGGGGTAGCATGAGCTATGCAAATAGCTTGATTACAGTCCTTTAAAGTGATTGCATAGGATGAAGGGGCACTTTGTAAAGATTCTTAGATGGACTTCTTCTTCTCCTTTCAGATTTTTCTCTTTAGGGGTTGCCACAGGGAAACCACAGTCCATAGAATGATTGGTAGTGGAGTTTTCATGGTATTGAGTTGTCAGTCTGGCATATAACCTTCCACAGAAAGCACACACACTCACTCACAAAGTCTTATAATTTGATGACCAGTTATAGAAGTGGTAATGGGAATGCCAATATAATCTGCCCAGATATGAGACCAAGGTAGTGTAACAAAAGAATGCATTTTCTTCAGAAGCATGATTTGTTTAGGAGGTGTGTCAAGAAACCTTGCTTGAAGTTTAGACTGGGGGCAGATCATGTTATGTTTGAGAATAAATCTGACACTGTCAGGCCATAACAGAACTGTGAGCTGCACTTAAGCTTTTCTAAACCTGCAGCATGTAAATTAAAATATGTGGGTGAATCTACAAGGTGAGCTTTTCAGTGAAATGGGAAAGTGTGAAAACTTGTGCAATGCATGAAAAAAGCAGTTAAAGTTTGTTATATGAGGTCTGAAACTGCCTCTACTAGACAACATAAATGATTTAACAAAAGATGACATGCATATATATTTTAAATATATATATATATATATATATATATATATATATATATATATATGTATATATATATATATATATATATAAATATATATGTATATATATATATATATATATATATATATATATATATATATGTACAGCAGACAAGTGAAACAAAAAAATTATTCTGCCTCATGATCATAACATCTGTGACCATTACTTAGCCAGGAAGTTAAAAAAACTGTAAAGTGTAATTAAAAATTCTGCAAGAAGATAGCTAGCGAAGAGCAGGAAAAAAATCTCATAAAACTCAACTGCAAACTGAATCTGTGATTTACGTATGAGAAAGATGTATGCCAAATAGCTGAACAAATGAGATTCGTGAAAAAAATTTTCCCTGGACCTTGTGATTTATAGAACTGTGAATTTGTATTTTGCCTGTGAAGTTTGAAAATGTATTAGTTGGGGCTAAGGGCTCAAGCATTTTTTCAGTAAGAAGTAACTAGAAAAAGGATAAGCTGTAGACAAATATTTTTTTTCTTTCTTATAATGTTCTCCTTCAACCATCAGTTTTCGCTGTGTAAGTTTATACCTCTCTGTACATTTAACCATTAGCTATACTGCTTAACTTGTCATTCTTTTTTTAAGTAAAAGTAAAAACTTTAACAGATGGAGCAGAGGTGCAGTGGTAGTGTTGGCACCTCACAGCGAGAGGTTCTCTGGTTTGATTCTTGTCTTGAGTGCCTTCTGTGTGGAGTCTCCATGTCCTTCCTGTGTTCATGTGGGTTTCCTCTGGGTGCTCTGGTTTCCTCCCACATTACAAAGACATGCATCTGGAGTGTTTCTCCCCAGGCCTCTGCTGAAACTTGGCTTTGTTCCAAGTCAGACTTTCCCTGTTAACAAAATATTAAATAAGTAAAGTGTTCTATTTATTCCCTTTTAAAATGCTTGTAGCGAGTCATCTGCTTTCTGATGTAATAATCGGTAGAGGTGTATTTACTGCTAAATGGAAGGAAGCTCCTTGCATCCACTTATATCAAGGCAAACTGCTCTACTGTTCAATATCATTTGCATTTAGAATGATTTTGCTTTCTTCCCGGAGGTGGTCAGTTACTAGGAGTCTCACATTAAGTTAATTTGGGCTAGTGGCATTTTGCTACATTTGGGCAGAACAGAAGGCTCTAATTTTGGAGAATGTTAATAGCTTTCCCTGGAAATGACTGTGTTTATTTGTGTGTGTGTGTGTGTGTGTGTGTGTGTGTGTGTGTGTGTGTGTGTGTGTGTGTGTGTGTGTGTGTGCACGCGCACATATATATACCTATTTGTGGGAGTAGGTGGTAAAGGCCCATACCAGGACAACAGTGCATATTTCCTATATGCTGGTAAGGCAATGCTGCATTTAGTGAGGTGACTAATATTTTGAGTGCATTTTGTATGCTTTAATCTGGTTAATATCAATAGTGTGACTCAGCAGGCCATACTCTTGGTATCCTTCAGAATTTAGACAAACAAAATAGTATTGGAGGACAGTGGATTACATCCAAAGACCATAACCAATACCCACCATATGTCAAAAGCACCATCCCATTATGTATCCCGTACTTTACATGTAGGTCATCTGTTCTCCCCTCAGTAGATACATTTATTTCCAAAAGCATTACTCTCTCTTGTTTTTGCATTCCACATGAATCCAATAAGAATACCACTGAAATTTAATTTCTCTGGCTTTCATCTGACAATGAACTAGTCATAACAAGAGATTTGAGGGGTTCCAAATTGAGAAATGATATAATCAGCAAACAAAGGAGAGTTGTATTGCTGGAACTGAATTCATCCTCAAGTCTTATTGTGTACCTTCATGAGGTGGACCCTGTTTTTTACAAAATCTCACAAGATGAAGTGATATATAGACTATATTTTATACAGCATATATCATGGACAGAAACACATTAAAAAAAAGGACAGCTGAGTGTACAAGTCCTAGAATAAAAAAAAGTGTCCAATCCTGGTAGGTGGACTGGTGCCATGACTGGAAAAAAATGACAGTGTGGAATCCTCAAGACAAAAAAAAAACATACCTACAATGGGTTTAGGACAGGCTGAGGGGGGAGGATGGCCCCCTGTTGTAGAAAGAGTAGTCCACAAAAAACACAAAAACTAACAGGCCACAAAAGAGCCATGATGATGACAAAGTAGATTATTCAGGATAAGATAGAAATGATGTATTGTTAACATTATGCAAGAAGCCGAGAATTTCTGGATAGACAATTTACAAAAGATTTAAGAGATAAATTGAAAGAAAAATGTTTGCATAAGAAAAAATGCCAACATGTTTGTGAAAAATTTTATGTAGGCCATTTGGAAAAAGAAGCAACTGAGGAAATGTGAAAATATAAAGAACAAAACCTAGAGATTTTTGAAAGGTACAAAAAAGAAACATGGACATTGGAAAGAGAGAGATATGATATGGTGAAATATTTATGCAAAGAAGGGCAAACTAATCAACACAAAAAAGACCAGCTCCATAGATAATTATAGAGAAATACAGGCAAAGGCACCCAAATATGGAACATTTCACAAAACAAAAATAAGATCACAAAGGAAACACAGAACAGAAAATAAGTAAAGTGCTAGTGAAACAAACAGAAGCTGAAGTTCATATCTGCAAAGTGAAGGATTTAGTGTAGAAAGTCTAACACAGGTTATGTCACACCATGATGGAACAATGAGTCCCCAAATTAAGGACAGGTGGAACAGGAAGCATCTGATCAGTTGCCACATGATGATAACTCTGGAGCCTTTAGTCAGAAGGCAGTGAAGAAGTACATTTGGAGTTGCACAGCAAGGGAAAGATGAGGAAGTGGTGGCAACTCTGATGCAGTCAATGGTGGGGAGTGATATGAAAGAGCAATAAATGATGCAGGATACAGTTGAAGACAATATGTCACAGGAAGATGTACTGGAACTTTCTGTAGAATGTCCTTGGGAAACAGAGAATAAAACTTGTGCCCTCAGTTTAGAAGAAAAATATCTAAAGGAAGAGTTGCTTAATATAATAGAGATCGACAGGCACTTTAAGATCGAAGAAAGAAATAGATTATGAAAGCCAATAAGACCCCAGATGTTAGACATCTGAAAAATCAAACAGACACAACAATCAAGACTATTAACAGAAATTCATGTGATATAACAGAAGTGGAGGGCAATGCAGTGGTGTAGCAGTTAGTGTTGTCATCTCACAGCAAGATGTTCTCTGGTTTGATTCTCGGCAAAGGTACCTTATGTGTGGAGTCTGCATCTCCTCCCTGCATTTGCGTGGGTCTCCTCTGGCTGCTTCGGTTTCCTCCTACATTCCAAGGATGTGCATCGGCAGCATTTCTCCCCAGGGCTCTGTCCCATTTGGACTTTCAAAGTAAACAATTGTTAGATAAATAAATAAGATATATCACTACGAAGGTAAATTAATAACAGATAAAGTCTTACCACAAAAATACAGAGCGATAAGGGAAAGGAAGGGAAGACAACAATTTCCATCATGGAATTATAAAATAGAGAAAACTATAAAGCAATTAAGACAAGTGTCACTGTTAGAAGTGTATAGAGAACAGATCAACAAAAATACTTAAAAAGACAGATATGATAAAAGCAATGTGCAGTATTAGAACAGACCAGGATCAAACGTGTACTATTGCAAATAATAAACTAAAACTATCAGCACAGGCAGAAAATAAGCAATTCATTGATGATCCAAAAAGTTTTATAAAGAAATGTGAAATAAAGGAACAGAAACACTACCAAAACAAGAAGAAATAGACACATTTTAGAGAAACATCTATGAACACCCAGTGGAACACAACAAAGATGCTGAATGGATAGAAGGAGTAAAAGAAACAGTAAGAAGTTCAAATGTAGAGAATATGAAATGAGATGAAGTACAGCCAGAAAAATTGAAGCCAAATTAAGGAAATCTCCTAACTGGAGAGCCCCAGCCTCAGATGTTGTACCTAACGTCTGGCTAAGATTTAGTCATGAAAAATAACTAGTTATATGCACACTCTGACCAGACACCAACCTGGTTAACAAGAAAAATGATACTCCTGCTTAAGAGGAGCCTGCCAGCTATCCTTAAAACTATAGATCAATAACTTACCTCCCAGCGATGTATAAACTATATACTGGAGATGACACTGAGAGAGATTATAGTCACTTCGAAGAAAACTCAGTCACGGCAACAGAACAAAAGGGAGTCCCTTTTACCAGAGCGAAAGTACGTTTAAGCGAATCTGAAAATGTCGACACATATTGCGCAAACCGGCATTACAGCGAACATCCAAAACTGCGAATTTGGAAATGTTGAATTACCATGGTTGGCCCGTCTGTGGTATAGCTCCATAAGGTAAGTGTGCGATAGTTATGGACCTTAGGGTTAGGGTGCGGGTTAAGGTAAGTTCATAGATAGATAATGTATGTAAGATTTAGTGTAAGGTTAGAAATAGGGTTTTGTTAAATGTATGTATGTGGAATATTTATTTTGTTTGTGTATATTTTCGCAGGGGAAGTGTGTGGTAGTTATGGACCTTAGGGTTAGGGAGGGGTTAAGGATAGTGCATAGATAGTTGTGTATGTGGGGTTTAGTGTAAGGTTAGAAGTAGGGTTTTGGTGCTTTACTTTAGGGTTAAAAAGTAGGTTTGATTACTGTATGCATGTGGTTTATTTATTTTGTTTGGGTAGGTAGTATGTAGCGGGTGGTGGGGTTGGCTGACTATGTCAGTTCGAGATTTAAAATATTGCGGTTTAGTGCGTTCGGTATTCTCATGGTTCGCACAATACATGTCGGTGTTTTGCTATTCGCTCAAAAGGACTTTTGCTTTGGTAATATAGAACCAACAAAAGGCTAACAAAAGAATTTCTTATGGAACAAAGTATCATTCATTGTTAAATAAAGTCATAATGGAGATTGCAAAACAGAGAAGAATATAAGTATGGTGTGGATATATTAGAAAAAAGCATTTTACAGAATCCCACATTCATGCATAAAGGAGTGCCTACAGATGTATAAGATACACCTTACACTGATCAGTAGCATCACAGTGACCATGAAACAGTTGCAAACCACTTTGCAGTTAAGCCATGATAACGGACAAATTATTATTCCAGGTATAAAAATTCAAAGGGGGTATTCCTGGGTGACTCTGTTTCTGTGACGACCGTGCCTTGGCCCATCAATCAAGGATCCTCAATCCTCACCACTAACACCAGGGAGATTGTCTCCTAGAAGAGGAAAGGATAACTAATACACACAGTAAAGTACAATTTTATTACCGTGCAATATTATTATCCAATTGGTAATGTGACTATTCAGTCTAAGGCTTATTAGAGTGGCCTATTACAACAACCTCTATAAATATGCAATGTACTCTAGAACCTACTTCTCTACACAAACCAGCCACAGTTAAAGGTTTTCAAAATATTTAATAATAAATAATTAAAACACAAGACAATACTACTACACCACAGAGATAACTAAGAGTTCAGAGATCACACAGAAACTTAATATAATACAGTAGGAAAGGTCTGATGTCAAAGAAAAACACTTAATCTAACTTTCTAATCTTTAGCTATTATTAAGAGAAAACACAGTGCTATAATCCTACTTACATTCATAAAGAGCAAGCAGTGCTGGGGTTGATAGTCCAAGACAAATGCTTTCAGTCTCTCACTGAACAATAGTTTTTAAAACACTAACAAACAGCTCTGCTAAGGCCCTCCCAAATTACATCATTTTGAAACTTAGATTTTCCCAGTATTCACATTACATCATCTTGACACTTAGTCTGGAGGTCCCATACAAAAAAACTGCATTATTTAGCAAGCTAACACCTGCTCATGAAACTAAAACGATAAAAGACATTTCACATGTGGGGATTCAAAGATGGCTGCCATTCTGTAAACACTGCTGACCTGCAGCTCTTCAATAAACCTGAGAAAAATCTGTAACCTGAGTCGATACCAAGAGGTTTGAACATCAAATTAAAGACAAAAAAGATGCATCTACACTTAATTAATCTATAATCAGGGAAAAAGTGGAAAAAAAAATATTTATCCATCAGGATTCCAAGTGATTAGCTAGCTCTGAAGAGAGAAATAAACAAAGGACTGTGTGCATTCTTCATTTTACCTGTCTGCTTGGGGAAAGGAAAATGTCACAAGAAGGAAAAAGCATGGAAACAACTACTACCAAAACAAAGTTGTCTGAATTACAGTCACCAGTAAAGGATGGGAGTGCGAAAAAACAAAGAATTACTAGACAACAGGAACAACAGAAGCCAGAGACTATATCTAAAACTGATCAGCCACTGAACATGGATGATATCAAACATGCTTTGTTACCTATACAAGAAGCTTTAAAGGACTTGACTACTCAAATACAAACTTTTGGAGTTTCATGTAATCAGCTGCTTCAGAGAATGGACAAAACAGAGGCTAGAATTTTGGACACGGAGGACAAAATAGACTTGCTGGAGAAGAAAACAAAGGTATATGATGTGGATTTACAAGCCATGCAAAGCAAACTTACTGATTTAGAAGCGAGGTCTAGGAGAAACAACATTATTATTAGAGGGATCCCAGAAAACATTCAGTATGCAGAGTTAATACCAACTATAACACAAATACTTGAAATTTTGTTAAATGATGCTGATGGAGTGAAACAAATTGTGATCGAAAGGGCTCACAGAGCACTGAGAGAGGTACAAGCTTCTAATATGCCTAGACCTGTATATGCTAAGATATTGAACTTTCAAGATGTTAGCAAAATACTTTTTACTGCAAAAAAGAATGGTGGCTTTGTTATGTGGAAAAATAATAAAATATCTCTGGCTCAGGATTTACCACTACAAATAAGGCAAGCTAGACAGTCTTTATCTGCATACTGTAAATTTCTGATTGACAAGCAAATTAAATTTCAGATGAAATACCCTAATGTGCTTACATTTATGGTGGATGGGATTAAATACTCTGTTTCTACTAAAAATGAGGCAAAGTGAGTGTTTCTGAAGGTTTTTAAAGTTTTACCTGCATCAGAGGGCTGAAAGAAACTTCCGTTGAGATTGGCATGCTCCTGAGGTCAGATCCAGTATGTACTATACTTCGAGGCTTAGGTAATCCTTTGTTCCCTGCTTAAGTCGTTTAGGCCTCTGTAAAAGCAATAAAACTGTTTGTTTGCGATAATCCGAGGGTCTGCTGGCAGTTTTCCGAACTTTTATGACCTCTACGAACTATATTCGTTGAGTGGTAAACAGGAAATCCCTTGAATGCAGCTGAAAGTGTAGATTTCGATGTAACACTTCCTGTGGTTCGGCTGTGAAAGCGGTCCCCCGTCGCGAGTATTACTGATGGTTTCCTGGCTTGAGAAGCTGAAAAGAACTGACATAATGTGTTAATGTTTTTCTAACAAGTATATAACACTAGAAGGTGTACGTGAAGCACATAATAACATCTGTTTTTCCTGTTTTTTTTCCCTTAGGCTTATAGTTTAGAACCAAACCATATTTTTACACTATATGCAGTGGGTGCAAGGTTTAGCACTGTATACATGAATATAAATAGGTAAATAGTGACTATTGGGTGGTGTTAATCAGACAACTAATGTTAGTATAGTTGGGAACTAAAGCATGCAACTGCAAAACTTTGATAATTGGTAGTTGTAGGCACTGTGTATGGTACAGATTTATAATGTGGGATGCATTTACGTTTTTTTTTTTTGTTGTTTGTTTTTTGTTTTTTTTTTTCTTTCTCTCTCTCAATAAAAGTGGTATATAAATAATGATTGTAACAAAAGAGGTATTTGGGGTAGGAATAAGTAGCTAGTCAATATATTAAAATTTTTCTTTAAATGGTAATAATACCTTACAATGGAGATTTGCTTAATTATTAGTTGGAACAAAAGCTGTAGAGCAATAGCAGTGTTTGTTAGGGAATGTTTAGTTTAGACTTTGTAGTAGCTAAGTTAGAATATATAGGTTGTAAGTTTAGGAAATGTTTTAAGTTTTATTATATGAAGCTTTTAAATATGTTTGTGTTTTTAACCATGTTCATGTTTTCTCACATACAAGACCTATATAAGTCCTGGTCCAGGGGTAAAGTGGGTAAGCACTGGTTTGGGACGGGATGTAGGAAATGCTTCCATATTATGTTTAGTATGCAGTTAGTACATATCCATTGGACAATTTCCCTCTTATACTATTATTGGATAATTAGACCTGTCAATGTGGGAATTAGACTCATGGAACGTTAAAGGGCTCCAGAACTTGAAGAAGAGGAAGCTGTTGCTACACATATTGCTACAGGACAAAGCACTGTTTGCATTTTTACAAGAAACACACTTGTTAAATGATCAGTGGGATGATATTAGGAAAAAGAACTGGATCAGGGCGGTAGTGGCATCAGAAGGTAAGACAAACAGTGCTGGAGTAGCCATAATTATTAAAACTCAATACAAAGACAAGATTTTGGACTCTAAAGTGGATCAAAATGGATGATGGTGTTATGTTATTTTATCGGATAATGCGCTTGATAAACCTCTTTTACTTTTAAATATATTTGCACCATGTAATGACCAACAAAGTTTCATAACATCATTATATCCAATCTTAACACAGTATGATGGTTATTATTTTATTGTGAGTGGGGACTGGAATACTTATCAAAATCCAAAGTTGGATAGGTCTTGTCCACAAAGAGCATTTAATAAGCAGGCCGGGATAGCATTAAATGACTTTAAGGAAGATTTTCAATTATATGACCCCTTTCATTGTTCACATAATATTAATAATGCAAATAAGTATACCTTTTATTCACCATGCCACAAAATGTGGTCTAGAATAGATTTTTTCTTGATATCCAAAGCATTAATGAATTTGGAACCAGTAGTGGTTATGCATACTCGTTATCTATCAGATCACTCAAAAATGTCATTAAGTTTTTCTAAAGATTTAAAAGATACAAGAATGCATAGAGGTTACAATTGGTCACTTAATCCAAATCTTTTAAATAAAAAGGATATAATAGATGGAATTGTAAATTATCTGAAATACTTAATAGATAGGATGAAGCTTCAGGAACATACTCCTGATATTGAATGGGCAGCAGCTAAATCTCAAATTCGAGGATTTCTTTTGCAAAAAGCCTCATATTATAAGAAAATGCAAAACAATGATATTCAAAAATTAGAAACAAAAGTGAAGCTACTTGATAAAGAACTGATTCAGAACTTTAATGCTCAAACAGAGAAGGAAATGTTGAAATGTCAAAGGGATCTCTTCTTGCTGCATAATAGTAGATTAACACTTCAGGAGCATAGGTGTTTAGTGAAATATGCCAATAATGTTCAAATACCGTCAAAAGCATTGGCAAGGATTATAAATCAATCGAAAACAACTGTACATATTTTGGAAATACAATGTAATGACACAGTGTATTCTAAAACTGAGGATATTATTGATATTTTTGAAAAAATCTATACTAAGGTATATGAGGGTCAAATTGAAAGGTCTATACATAAACAAAATAAAAGGTTCTTGCAAAAAATTAACTTTCCAAAATTAGAAGAGAGTCTGCAAGGTGATCTGATTAAACCTATATCTCCGGAAGAGATAGTATATGTAATTCAACATATGAAAGTACATAAGTCACCAGGTCCTGATGGTTTGACAGTTGAATTTTATAAAGAGTTTGCTGATAGTTTTGGTAAAATATTGTCTCATGTATTTAACTATATAATTAGAAATAGAATTAGTGATCCTCACCTTAATGGGTCAGAAACACTCTTTATACATAAAGCTAACTCAGACCCCCAAAGCCCGGACAATTACAGGCCAATAGCATTAATAAATGTGGATATGAAAATTCTAACTACCATTATAGCATGTAGGTTAAAAAAGATTATGATACATTTAATTTCTAAGGAACAGGCTGGATTTATGGCAACTAGACAAACTAGTGATAACACACTTACACTACATAATATGATGATATATGCTAAACAAAACAACTCTAATATTTATGCCCTTATAATAGATGCTCAGAAAGCATTTGATAGAGTGGATATAAACTTTTTGTTTGATGTGTTACCTTATTTCAATATGCCCCAGGAATTTATTCAGATATTACAAATATTATATAGTAATCCGTATACTACGTTATATATTAATAGGAGTTATTCTAAAATAATACAGATTAAAAATGGTACACGGCAGGGTTGCCCTTTGTCCCCCTTATTGTTTAACCTTTATTTAGTACCTCTATTTTTATATATTAAGCAAAATTTGTATCATAATGCACCAATACTTTATAGGAATAAATTATTAATGTCGGCATTTGCTGATGATCTTATTATTTATTGTACAACCCCAATTTCTGATAGTGAAAAGATATTAAATGTTATAAACGAATTTTCAGAAGTCTCTAATTACAAAATTAATTTGGAGAAAACTAGTATTTTCCCGTTAAGAACCCCTAAACCTTTTTCATTAATGTCCCTGGTGGGGAAGATATCATGTAAAGAAAATATTAAATATTTGGGTATTAGCTTCAATACGGATAATAAGGATTTTTATAGTAATAATATTAAATGAGTATGGGAACAAATAGTAGCTGATTGTGGCAGATGGAGGAATTTAAGACTACCGGTATTGGCAAAAGTATCAATAGTGAAAATGAATATATTACCACGAATGTTATATATCTTTAGGTCTGCTCAAGTATCAATTTCAAAGACAGTTTTTAAACAAATTCATATAGATCTAGCTAAATTTATTTGGGAGCCAAAGAAAACTAGAATATCGTATGAGAAATTAATGACCCGGAAGAGTAGAGGAGTACTTGAGTTACCGAATTTTGAAGTATACTATTTAATTGTGAACGCCGACAGGAGTTTAAGAATTTCTAATTACGATGTAACTAGTACAAAGTGGAAACCAACTTGGGTGGTCCTGAATTACAAGCATATTCTAGATCGGAATATAAATCCTAAAGCTTTACCCTTTTTGGGTAAAAATAGTTTGATAAAGTATGGGATTATGGACCACTTAAAAACATATGTGTTATCTTTGCAAAATTTATTCCAATCAGTAGACTTGTTGCAATATATGATGGTTTTTCAACCTTTCCATAGGAATCCCAATTTTAAACTAAATAATCAGTTGATTGATCTTAGTAAATTCCCATTAATAGTTAATTTGACTCTGATTGATGTTTTTAATAAATTTAATTTATCGGCTTCGCAAGTTAGACAGGAATTGAACCTTCCTAAGAGTTATATGGTTATAATGAGACAAATCAGAGAACTTGCTCTGAGTCATTTTGAAAACTTTAAACCTGTAGCCGGAATTGTGGATAAATGCTCTGAATTGTGGCAGGCTCTCCAACAGGAGGTCAAATTTATAACAAGAACAAATGAATTAATTAAAGATTTAAAATTCCAGGATAAAATTCTGTTGTCAGGGTATTGGGTAAACAAAATGACAGTAGCAGATAATCAGGTATTAAAAGCAATTGATTTAACAATAAAATCAGTCTCTTTTCAAAAGTTGATGTATACGCAGTTGATGATTTGGAATAATGCTTATTATACACGTCTTAGGTTACATAAATTCAATCCTAGGAATTCTCCAACTTGTCCATATTGCACAAATCAAACGGCGGATCTTCTTCATATGTTCTGGAGCTGCAAGTGTATATATAAACTTTGGAACTCTCTTAGAACACAACTACAAAAGATGGGTTATCAAAGTTCAACGTTATCATGGGAATTTATGATTCTACATATTCCTCCAAGAGAGCTCTCTAGATCGCAAACTATAATATGTATGAATATTTTTTTGCTGATGAAGTTGTATATAGCTACAAATTGGTTAGAACCAGATAAGACATCATGGGATAATTTTAAGCTTGTGGCTATAAAGCATATATTAGCACATAAATTACTTCTGAAGCAAAGTAACAAAAATATTAATAACCCGAAAATATGGGAAAAGGTTTTTATTATTATATTAGCATAATGCTCTTATTGGGAATATATTAAAGTTTGGATGTATATGTGGGGGAAATAATGTTTTGAAACCATGTATGATATGTATGGACGCAAAGTACTTCTACATATGTGTTGGCTTTGTTTTTTCTTCCCTGGTGTTTTATTTTTTGGAATAATGACGATTTTTATATGGAAGCATTTCGTGTAGATATTGTATATAGTTTTGATAGTTATAGTAGTGAATTATGTGTGTGATTTTATTGTATTTGGAAAATATATATCAATAAAAATTTATTATGGAAAAAAAAAAAGACATTTCACATGTATACTCTACCAATTATTCCTTAAGTTAACACAATAGAAAAAAATGTGTTCAGCCAGACGCTTCGGCACCATTTTTTAAATAATTGTAACTTCAAAGAACATTTGAAATGCTTGGCTTGATTTTCCTTACAGCAGATGGCAATGTTGCAACAATCTTGAAGGTCACCTTTTACAGTGTTTTCTTTCATTTAAGAATACAAGCCTGTATCTTACATTTATTTATACAAATGATAGAATTATGCATCAAATTCTATTTGACTAGGCTGGCAGCCTTCACCCATCTTTCCCCGTATTCAAAGTCACCACTGCTCTTTTGTCTTGCTCTTAACTGCTTAACCTGTCTACTTAAATTAGGTCATGGTTACAATTCAGCTCCCAAACAACAACAAAGAGTAAAGACTTCACATCTTTTCTGGATGATTTAAAACTGTGTAGTTCATCAGATGAGGAACTGAAGGCACAATTGAAAGTAGCCAAAATTTCACAGATGATATAAGAATGTCATTTGCATCCCGGATTTACTAATCTTCCATGCAGGACTAGCTTAGTCCTGCATGGAAGTGGCCGTTTAGAGGCAGGAAGGCAGTGTGCCATGCATATTAATGAAGGCATGCTGCCTGAGTTCCTAATCTTACACAGAGCATGTAAGAGCGCAGGGGGCATGTCTGAGAGCAGAGCTTTCAGAAGATACATGCCCCCCGCAATGAAGAACAGCAGAAAGGCCAAAGGAATGAATGAAACCCCTCATAGGTGTCCGCATATCCCCAGCAACATCCCCACACATGTACAATAGCAATAGTAAATACAAATCAAATAAACAAACCTTTATGGTTATTATGAATCTGATTAAAGCTAACCGTAGGTGCGTGGGTTTGCCCATCGCTTAGCTACGGTTAATGCAGCTTGAATGGCCGAAGAGGATAACAAGGAAGATATATGCAAATGAAGCAGTATAGCAATAGTGTAGTGGGCAGAGCATCCGCCTTACGAGCAGGCATTTCCGGTTTGAGTCCCACTGCAGCACATTCCATTTTCCATGGCAAATCATGTTATGACCAATATTTTAGTTGCATAATTTACTATATAACATATATTTGTGAACTGGAGTACTGCATTAAATGCAGATGTGAGGTTTCAGTGCCATAATGTTGCAAAGTCCACAGATAAGCACATGTGTCCCATACAGTATATGTACACAGGAATCATGGATACAAATGGAAGGTAAAATGTGTTATGAAAGACAACTCGATACAACTTCCAAATCCCCCACCTTCCCAAGAACCATTAGATATTACTGTCTAAGTCAGTGCAATTGTAAGCAGGAGTAAGCTCTAGTAAGCAGGTATAAGCACCAGTAAGCAGTAGCAAGCATATTTAAGCACAAGTAAGTGAGTTTAAGCCCGTTTGCACAGGGGTAAGCAATGCGCACACAGGTTAAGCAATATTGAAGCTAACTCTCTGTAATCATATTTAACCAGAGGTTAGCATTGCTTACCCTCACGTAAACCTGCACAAACCCGCTTACAACAGCTCAAAAGTGCCTTAATCACTCTGTATCCAACAGCCCGTGTTCTGCCCAGCAAAAAAATAAACAGCCTTGCAGGTCTTGGGCCCATACACTATAGTTGCAGTAGTTAACCACCAAGCCATCACAGCAGTACAGAAGAATGCAAACAAGTTCTCACTATAGTAAAATCAAACTGAACCTGTGAAAGGAATCAGTATACAGTCATATGTTCTATAACCCACTACATAACATAAATATGTGAACTGGAGAACAGCAAAAAGCCTAGATGTGAGGTGTAATTGTAATAGAGTGTTGAAGTCCCCAATAAAACACAAGGACCCAATATAGTGTACATATACATGAATTATGGATACCAGGCATATATATAAGATGTAATGAATAATAAATCAATGCCAAAAAGAAAATACAATGCAAAGTCTAATGTAAGCAATGCTAAGCATTGCATAGGCCAGCTTAGGTGGTGTAAGCAATGTGTAGGCCAGCTAACTCAATGTGCCCAGGGGAATACCCCTTTAAGCAATGCCAACCTTAGGTAATCAGGTTTGCCCATAGCCTAGCCATTTCAAATCTGGCCAATCATGGAAAAGTCTGGGAAATCGGCCCTACTTAAACCCAACAGGCAGGAATACATCTCATAACTGGTTGTAGATTCACCTTGCAGGCCCAATGGCAGAAAGGAGAGAAGGTGTGCACTTCCGGGTGCAGTGCTGGTGCATCCAGGAGTCCAGAGTCATGGCAGGACTCCTTGTCAAAGACCATGAGCAGCGACTGCTGGAGGGCCAGTACCAGGGTTCCCAATATAAGGCGGAAGCCCGGGACCGTCTTGTCCGTGACCTCACCAGTGCCACTGGCATACCCCAAACTGGTGAGCAGGTCAGGCATCACTATGCTGACCTGAAGCGGCATAAGGGTGACATCTTGGAGCAGTGGATCCAAGATGCTAGAATTGTAGGAGCTGTCCCAGCTGTGTGTAAGTATCACTCCACTATGTTTGTAATAATTGCCAACTCATGTATATCATAGATAGGTATGGCTAAATATTCCTCTTATGTCTTCCACAGCTGCAAGTGAGTAGGCTGTGAACCAGGAGGCCCATGGAAGTTGCTTGGAGAGGTTGCGATGCAAGGCAAGTCAGTAATACTCTTACATGTACTGTCATAGGAAATAAATCTAAAAGTATTAGTAAGTTAATTGCCTGTATAAAACCTGTATTGTTTAAGGCAAGTACTGCATACACCAGAGAATATGGCAGGAAGAGTCTCATATAGTTTGTATGTAAATAAAAGGGTAATAGCCTTACAATAAAGGTCTAACTGCTGGACTGCATGTGTATACACTTGTATCATATGGTAATGTAGATTTGCAATCACGTAATAGTACTGTTGTATTAAGCACTGTTACACACACTCTGCACCATAAGTAGCATGTGTAGGAATGCCTGTATTTGACTGGTGTAATCCCCAGAGGCCATTTAGTACACCTAAGAGACACATAGACAGAAAATAGTGAAAAGACAGCCAACAAAATCTGAATAGCACATGCAACTGAGACGTGAACTGTCATATTTTTAGCACACACAACCATGGTTCGAATCCTGCCAGTGGTAGTAGTCTGCTTACAGAATCATACCCCACAACTGTAGACATATGTCCAGAATGTCCAGAAAAGTTACCCATATCTGTTGCCTGTCAACCTGTCCCCTGGGAAATCAGTGGGATGATCCCAGATGTATAGGCAGCAAACAGGAAATAAAACTGATTGACACACATCTATGGGAACAAAGCTGGCACACTAGCAACTCCCCAAAACCTTATGAGAATATCCCATTTACACCCCCATGTTGTCAAGCTGTGGCAGAGTGTGTACAGTAACAGAGTGAGATGTATGTGCATAATAGTAATGTGGACTCTGGTACTGTATGTTGCAACATTCAAGTAGTGCTAACAAACATTTCTCCCACAGGTATGTCAGATAACAACACTGTGCCCAGAAATACAAGAATGATACCCTGTACTGGTGCTGTTTATTTTGGTATCGTATAGCATTGTGACTGATGCAGTTGCTCTGAATAATAAGGTATTACTCATCACTGTCACCCACACTGTCCTACAAAATATAAATGTCTAGGAAAGCCTGTATAAGAGTTTTGTAATACAAGGTCAGAATACAAAACCACAGGAGAATTATAAGACAGAAAGCAGATAGGAGATATACAGCAATATCTATATAGCACACACAACTCAGATGGACAGTGTTTAAGTTGTTTCAGACACAGCCATGGTCTGAATCCTGGGAGTGGAAGTAGGCTGCATACAGAATCATACCGACAACTGTACAGATAAGACCAGAATGTCCAGTATATGGGCCCATATCTGCTGCCTGTCACCCTGTCCTATTGGGAATTCTGTGGGATGATCCTAGATGTTTAGGCAGCAAACGGAATACAACTGATTGTCACACATCTATAAGAACAAACCTGTCACTCTAGCAACTCCCGAAACTGTTATGAGAGTAATAAACCAAGTATGTCCTATCTACATCCGCATGTTTTCAATCTGTGACCAGACTGTGTACATTAATAGAGTGAGATTATGTGCATGATACTAATGTGTAATCTGGTACTTTGTGTGGTAATATTCAGGTAGTGCTAACAAACATTGCTCCCACAGATATGTCGGATACGAACACTGTGCCAAGAAATAAAAAGCTTGATACACTGTACTGGTATTGTTTACTCTGGTATTTATGGAATTGTGAGTGTTGCAGTTGCTCTGAATAATAATGTATCACTGATCACTGTCACCCACACTGTGCTACATAATATAATTGTGTAGGAAAGCCTGTATAAGAGTGTGGTAAGTCACTAAAGGTTGAAGAGGGCAATAGTCTAGATATGTCCCAGTTCACCTGCATGTGATCAAGACATGGCCAGAGTCTGTGCAGAAAGATATGGACAGCTATGTGCACAATATCAACCTGGAATCTGGGAGTATGTGTAGAAACAGTTAGCATTAACAAACATTTCCCCCACAGGTATACCAGGTAAGAGGTGTATACTGCAGGTAAAACCAGTTCATGTATAAAGATGATGACAGCCATATTACTGTCCAAACTAAGGCTATAGGGTAGTGTAGTAACACTTGTAAGGTACAGATAACAGCACTGACTAGGAAAGTAATGTGGACTATAGGAATATGCTAGTTGTTAATTGACATCTTTCTCCCCCTCACCATATCTCCAACAATAAACTACATACCCACCTCAACTGGTATGTAATGACTTCACCGTTCTGTTGGGACATATGTCCTATTGGTTGATAAATATTTAAATCTGTTTCCATGCATGTGCTATATTAAAATACTCCAACATTGGTGGCATGGGACCATCAATGTACCTGCATGCTGTTGTTATTACCACTGTGGTCCCATATATGCATGTGCTCTATTTGCTATGCAACTGTTCCATATCTGGTGTCTGGGTTAATGCGAATATTCATGCATGCTGTTATGCCTAACCCTGGAATGTGTTGACTATTACTAACCCACATATGTTGATACACCATAAACACCATAGCACGTATGGCAATACGGGTCCCAGCAGACCCACCTGTCCCACCTCAGCTAGCCATGGCACCAGGCACCAGCATATCTGGGGCCCAACCCGGGACCTCCTCATCTGTTGGTCACACCACCTTTGGGTGGAACTGCCTCAATGGTTGGGCCTTCCCTCTACCTGGGAGTGAGTGCAGACAGGAACCTGTCACCCATCGCCAGGTCCGGGTTGTGGTGTGTAGAGAGCTCCATCAGCAGTTTGGAGATCTTCTACGCCAGGTCGAGGGCTGCATGTCATGACTAGAAGGTCAGCCTGGCTCTCCAACTCAGCCACCAGCACAGCCATCTTCGAGGCTGTGAAGGTGCAGTGGTGACTGCCCATGGGTGTGGATTATCTCAGTCCAACTGTTTCCACTAGGGGGCTCATGGGTTTTGGATTTCCCAACACCCCACCCAGTCAAGGTGTTTACCCCCTACATGTGTCATATACTGCCCCTGTATGCATCTTGTTTGTCTTGCTGTTAACCTAACCAACCTACCTTCCCAAATATACCTACTATCCCTCCCCAACATCCCACTCTCACCTGAAAAAAAGGGCAATCTGTTTGCCCCAAAAAATATCACCCCATACATAGCTGTCCATTTTGCACACATGTCTACTGCACACATGTAATCTGGTCTAATTGGCATCACAACATATTAATGTTGTCCTCACACCTCTCTCAGGGGTTTGAATGTCCAAATCTACCTTCAAAGTCAGTGTATATGCACAGCTGTTTCTGTAGAAGAAATGGGCAGCTATGGACCTTCCCTACACAATCCTGCACATCCCTAGCTATTTACCCTACTGTCTTTCCCTCTTTGTGCCCCTTTTTCACCACTTCCATATCAACCCTGTTTTCTTTTCTTTTAAAGAAATTAGCACAGGGGTAAGTGGGGGTAAGCACCTTTAAGCAGCAGTAGGCGGGTTTAAGCTTGTTTGCATGGGGTAAGCAATGCCTACATAGGTTAAGTAATTTAGAAGCTAACTGAGTATAAGAAACTGTAACCAGAAGTTAGCAGTGCTTACCTCCACTCAAACCTGTGCAAACCTGCTTACAACTGCTTAAAAGTGCATTAATCACTCTGTATCCAATGGCCCTTCTTCTGCCCAGCAACAAAATAAACAGCCTCTGCAAGGCCCAGACCCAGGACCCTGCACACCATAGCCAAAGAGATTTACTGCTAAGCCATGTCAGAAATTCGTAACACTGATGTTTTCACAAACATATCATCCAGACCAGTCATTCAACAGTACAGGAAATGTATTTAAACATGTGGATGTATATGTGTGCGTGTACATATATTAATATCTAAATAAATAAATACATATCTATATATGTAGATATATATATCTATATATGTAGATATGTATATCTATATCTATATATATATATATATATATATATAAATAAATATATATATATATATATATATATATATATATATATATATATATATATATATATATATATATATATATATATATATATATATATATATATCTATATCTATATATATATATATATATATATATATATATATATATATGGTTCCCCTTCACAAGATCGAATGAATGGAAGCTCAAAACGCAAAAGCTCGAGAGCAGAATCTTGAACTTCCATTCACTCTAAATTGAGAATGGGAAGTTTAGAGTTAGAAAAAAAAGAGTTCAGGAATCTGTTTGCAGGGGGCTAGGTCCCCTGCACCCTTGCAGCTGTCATCTAAGAGTTGCATGACCGCACTCTAGCAGAGGACGGGGAAATCTTCGTTTTGTGCTTAGGCATATAGCGTGGAATGGGAGATTTCCCTTTCCTTCGCTGTAGTGCAATCTCGGAGTAGGAATATTTAAGTGGGGGGGTGGGGGGCAGAGGGGGGGGCAAAGCCTTCCTGCAAAAACATTAGAAAGGTGTTTTTGTTGTTTTTTTATTTCCACTTCACATTTTCAAGTTTCTGTAAGCTCGAGATTCTGGCTTCGGAGTTATGAATTTCAAGTTTATAGGAATTCGTTCTTGTGAAGGGGAACCATGTATATATATATATATATATATATATAGGGATTCCTATTATACGAACAAAAGTTCACTACTTCGAACTTGTAATAGGAAGCCTCACTTCTGCGAAAGTTCACTTTAATGAAAGTGAACTTTTGTGTAAGTGCACTTCACCGAAAACACCGCAGCACAGTGGAGGACATAAAAAACAAGCTATGTCCTCCACTATGGTGCGATAGTCACAGACCTTAGGGTTAGGGCATGGGTTAGGGTAAGGGGATAGTTAGTAAAGCTATCCCCTTACCATAACCCATGCCCTAACACTAAGGTTTGTGACTATCGCACCATTGTGGGGGACATTGCTATGTCCTTCACTGCGCTGCAGTTGCCACGGACCTTAGGGTTAGGACACAGGTCATGGTAAGGGGATAGCCCTATGGGCTATCCCCTTACTATGACCCGTACCCTAACCCTAAGGTCCGTGAGTACTGCACGGAAGTTCAAGTACAACACCCATTCGTTGTACTGAACTTTGCGTAAGAGCACTTTCGATTGAGTGCACTTTCGCTGCATTGAGCATTCCATGCACTATTTCGAATTAGTGAAAATTCGATCTAGTGTATGGAACCCATATATATATATATATATATATATATATATATATATATATATATACATATATATATATATATATATATATATATATATATATAAAACACACATACATACATATGCATATGTCTATAGATATATATGTCTACATCTATATGTCTATATCTACAGCAATAGATATATATATGTAAGCAGAGATATATATATATATATATATATACATATAAATATATATATATATATATATATATATATATATATATATATATATATATACATATTTATATATAGGTATATACAGACATACATATGTTGATAAAAATGGGAACATAACAACAACATATATGTCCACATGCACCGTTAATGGGGTTGAGAGCCAAAAAAACAACATACGTCTTGTACGAATAGGTATCCCCCCCGCACAGCCAAACATGTCTGCCCTGCAATACACTACCAGCTGTTGCAGATCCCATAACCAGGACCTGACATGACATGGGCACAAGCTGTTAACAGTACTCCATACCACCTGTATGATGTCAGGCTGGTATCAGTAACATATCATGCAGTACAGTCTGGTTCCCATAGGGAATGTACAATGTGAAAGCAATCAACATCCCTAGGATACATATACACAGATATATGCAGATATATATATATATATATATATATATATATATATATATATATATATATACATATATATATATATATATATATATATATATATATACATATATATAGATATATATGTAACAACACATACACACACAGAGATATGGATAGGAAGTTACATATGTTGAGGGTGCACACAATATGGAACAGCCACTATGCCTACAGTTACCTCCTTACCAAATGGACACCGTATGAGCCACCCATACAAATGACAATCATTGCCTACAACATATAGCCTCAGAGAGGTCAAAAGATATAACACCACACACAGGTTTGCATACTTGGGAAAGCTTTATTTGTGTATTATTACAGTTGTATATGTCATGTCATATAGCTGTTTAGACACTGCCATCCATATAAACAGAGTAATGCAACTGTGAAACAGTTATACTAATACAGTATTCTGGAAAGGTTTACATATGTTGCTGTCTAGGCCGAGGTCTTCAAGTAGTACAATAGTAAAGACAGACTAGGCCACAGGATACCAAACAATCAACAGCAGATGTATAGGCCAACAGCCTCTATCTACACTCTGTACACAATCCCTAGGAGGTAAAGACCTCATTTGACACAATGGGATGTATCTGTTACATAACAAGGCATAACTGACACCATCACAATCACACTGACAAACATAATAGTCTGTATGGCAGGATGCAGTAGGCCTGCATTTACCCAAGGTAATGTATGGTAATGTATATCCAGATACCTTAAGGCAGCTTACCCCTGATACCCCCACATGTTGTAACAGCCTATGTTAGTTATGGTGCATCCCCCCCAGACTCAATAATACAGGGCCATATGCCACTGTTACAATCACTGGCATCTGGAGTGTATAAGCGCACACATGTATTGTACAGGTGAAGCCCACACATATATGGCCCCAACCCCACCATATGTGTGGGGGACACAACAGCAGTGGACTGATGGCAGGAATGGCAGCATGACATACTCACAGCCCACTAAACAACAACCCCTGACAGCATGTCATATGTGCAAAGCCTGGTATGTAGGTGGAGGACAGAGGCTGGAACACAGGCCCATATGTGTAAAACTGTTGTCATACACTAAGCAAGTTGCTGGTGTTACAGGATAGTCTGCAACATACCCTTAGTCAGGAATACGAAGTTAGAAACAGAAAAATATGTAGCCATGTACTGATAGCACTCAACACACACACTGCCAGTGATATATCTTACACAAGACCTATGTGATGGACAGACAAAACATAATAGGCATATTTCTGGCCATCAAGTGGATAGGCCCACAGTTGAGAGCTATGCAGACAGACTGCATTCTAGGTTAAACTAGTATGTACACACAAACCCTGTAACACCAGTGCTATACAATGCATACAACACCACTACTCACCCTCTGTCTGTAGTTCTGGAACCTCCTGCAAATATGTAGCTGGCCTGAGTGTGCAGGTTCTCCTGTAAGAGGTATTGCTATCTTTTGTCTGTAACACTGATGCCCACACACAGGAAGGATGTTCATCATACAGGAACGGTAATGGGATCACTCCCACATGATGTAGGGATTTATAGTAGTTGGTTGCCATGACAGTGGTAATTGGAAGTACTACACAGCATGCTGCATGCAGGTAGCAAGTGGAGGACACTGATTGGTGCACAGGCCATCTCCTGATCATGTGCATCACCTACAAATTCTGTGCTGCAATCTATGCAAAGCAGTTCATTACATCTACTGGAGAGGGACTGAGAGTGAGAGAGAGAGTGTGTATAAGGAAAAAAAAAAGAAAAATACCAAGGAATCTAGAAGAGTCTGCAGTACCAGAACAGGTATGTGAAGTATATATGTATGTAATTGACTGTAGTACTTGGCCCATATTAATGAGATAGATGACGTGGAATGCTTTATATGTGCCTTCAGGTGTTGTCGTAATGATGTTCAGCTGAGCAACTGCTAAGGACAATAGAGTCCATCCCTGTGGGTAGTGGGCCATACCCCACAACTGTGCAGAGCAGCACTGACTGATAAGATGTAAGCCATCATAGTGTGTGTTGTGTAATGGGAAGTATGTATACTACGTGGCCAATAGCTGGTGGTGGAAGTAATACCATTATAATGGACATGTGGGATCCACAGCCCACCCCTTGTAGGATACTCAGATTAATCTGTATTGCAGCATGCAGGAATGCCATAGGTGTGTAACTGTACCTAAATGTGTTACAATTTTATTTATCTGTACCTGAAGTTGCTAGAAGTTTGCTTATGTGGAGCTTTTCTCCCCGGGCCTCTACTGAAAATGGGCATATATCCAGTTAGACTAGCCCGGTCAACAAATGTAAAATAAAATAAATAAAAGAGGGTACCTGCAATCTGGCCCTACATATAGCCCCCTAATTTCAGGATGTGTCCATATGTGGCACCTGTCTGTGTTGTAGCAAGGCAGAACAGTGCAGCTGTGCAGGAAGGTGTGAGATTGTGGACCTGATGTCTGAATGTACCCCACATATAGGTATGCATATGTGTACATATGTACACATATTATATATATATATATATATATATATATATATATATATATATATATATATATATATAAATATATATCTACATGTATGTTCACAAATATACAGATACCCATGTGTAGACATATATATGAGCACATATATACAACATCACATATATCTACACATATATAGCTATATACCTATATGCACATGTCTACATATATACAAACACACATACAAATATATATGTATGTAAATACATGTCCCCTATATTACTACCACAGTGCTGTATGCTATGTGCGAGGAAACAGCACACATAGCAATACACACAGATATCTACAGCTGTCAGTGTGTGCATGGGTATGTCACATGTGAGCCCCTTGTTGGGATCACATTGCCCTTCTCTGTGAATTATGGAATGGGAATATGGGGAAGTATGGCAGGTATAGATTTTGAGGTGGGCAGGATTGGTAAATATAGTGGACAGCCTACAGGGGTTGTATGTGACACATACGGTGGGTAAACACCCTGGATGGAGTGTGCGGTCTGTGATGTGGATGCCGCATGGGCCTCAATATGGACACAATCAGAACAAGCCTCCCACCCACTGCTACTCACAACAGCAGTCCACATCCTGAAGGTGTCTGGCCTGAGCAGGAGGAACATGTTGGCCCTGTGAATGTGTACTGGGTGCCTCAGACGGATGTAGCACATCCCACATGTATCTATGGAAGCCGTTATGGAACAGACCCTGGACCTGACCCCAGGGGACAGGAACATGTCTGTTTGTGCCTCGGGCGGGACAACATCCTCTGGGTTAGTTCCACCTGACGGTATTGCTGGACCAATACATTAGGAGGCCCCAGGGTGGGACACACATGTGATGTGGCCGGGTAACATGGGCAGATGAGTTTGGAGAGGTGGTTCTGCTGTCCAATAGTACATATACATGCTATTGTGTCACTGTTATAGAACATATGTTAGTAGTAATAGTCTACACAATCCCAGAACATGTCCAACAGCATACATAGATAACTGCAATAACACAGTATGTCAGATGTGCAGCACACATATAGCAGGCATACCACAGGCATATATGGAACCACTTTAGCCCTGACAATGGTATGCAGGTGAATAGTCTGTAACAGGCCAGCAATGATAGTGTCCACACAGGGAACATGGCTACAAACACATTGTACAAAGCATGGTACAGTACAATATCTGCCCCACTGATAGATATGCTGTAGCCATACCTATTGAGATGTGTGTACGGTTTGTTGTCACTGATATGGTGGGGGGGGGTGACAGTGATGTGTATTAAGAACTGTGGTAACCTTGCTGCTTGACCTGCTCACACCTGTGTCCATCTTTATGTCTTTCAGGCATGATGTCTCATGCAAGTTTGCTAGCCTACTCAGCAGCGGAAAATGGCATCCTGCTGGATGGACTAATTCATCACTATGCAACCTTGTTTGGTAAGGCTTCCCATGCTCAGCAGGAGTGGACCGCCCTCTGGAATGACCTAGTCCCCAGGGTCAATGATGTCGGCCTGCACAACCACAGTTGTGAGCAGGTCCGGCATCATTGTTCTGACCTGGTTCACAAAGCCCGTCGGTGTGCTGCTGCAGTCTGGGGGGATCACCTCACCATGGGGAGGCCATGCCATCCATCCCCCTTGACGCATGTGGAGGAGCTCCTGGCCAGCCTTATGGTACCTGCCCGTCCAGCCACACACCAACTGCCAGACACCTTTGTGGAGGTGGGTGCCACCCACACACTGGCCGAGGAGCATGCAGGCAAAGCCACAGGGCACATCCATAGACCACTGTTGCGTATACATCTGCATTGGTACAGGTAGATCATGCATATATGACATGTCATAGATATATTTTGTTGCTGCATAGTAGTGATAAACAGATGTCCATATGTGGTAGTATTGTGGAAATGTACTATTGATGTATTGTAATACTGCACCCACCCTGTAGTGCTGCCATAGTTATGGCCACTGACTTTGCATTTCTCACCCTCTTATGTAGGTCCCTCCGGGATACCACCAAGGCAGCATCCTGTAGCTGATGAGTATGGTTCATGTATATGCTTGCCAATACACCAGACATATAATGGCTATGGTATATGCCATGCACACATCTAACACACCTACCCAGAATGCATGCTGTACATGTGCATGCATGGTTGCTGTGAAATGCATGGCATCACAGAGTGGACGATAATGGGGTATTGGAAGGGTATGTCAGACACCTGCATGATAAGTAACATCCTGTTATTCCAGAATGTGTCCACAGGGAGTAACATAATGATGGGAGACATGTTCTACAGTAGGGACATGTTTGGAACAACACCCATATACAGTGCAACACCAGTGTATATACCTATAGGAAAATGGCAACTGCCGCAGACATACACAATGGCATAAGGCATTACAGTGGTCCACATTATCAGCTGGGACTAGGCTATAACATGTGGTGTTCAGTGTATGGGACACTGCAAAGTGACACACATGTGTAGGGCTTACTTGACATGCATCTGCAAATAGGCTGAAGGACAGGGGAGGGGTGTTAGCATGACACACCAGTGCACTGCAGCAGGGATCCTAAGGATGCTAAGAATGGCTGTGTCTGCACATAGTTAGGTTCAGGACCTGTGGCAGCCGCAACCCTACCCCCACAGCAATAGTGATGGCAGTGTGTGAACACCAAGGGATGTGCACATGAGTAGACCTTGCAATCATGCAGAATAAGGGGACATGTGTAGTGCAGACTGAACAAACATGGGCAAATGCAGATGACCCATGCTGGTATACCCCTGCAAGGAGTAGTGACTGCTGTAGTGCACACAACAAGAGGTGCGACAAACCGTCATGATAAGGGTGTGCACACATATGCCCACATGGTGTGTATGCATCGTGGTCAGCATCCGCACACCTAACACATTCCGTAGACACTGCATGTGAAAGTACAGGACATATGTCACATATCGGGCTCATGTACTGCTAAGATATGTAGTGATGTGGTCCCATGGCAGATCAAGGATGGGTGTGTCATATCAATGAGGGTGTGTACACCCCCCATAGCCATGGTATGCTCTGATGGTTGTCAGTGTAAGAGTATTGGTAATACATGGTCAGCTGATGTTGAGAGCTGTGCATCAGACATCAGGCATTCACAAATGGCATCTGTCCAAATATCATACCAGGTATGTGTTGCTGGAAAACATAGGGGCTGTGAGCATTAAAGCTGGCATAACTGACACAGTTGTACACATTCAGCAATGGGCTGTACACCTGTGAGGTGTGGTGCACAGTACATGGCAGGGTGTAGAACAGGTGCACAGAAATACCGTGTTCATGGGTGCAGTGGTATCCAGGGGAAGGGGCTTCACCTAGTGACACAGCACATGCATCACACACATGTATACTGTTGCTAGCATGGATTAACTATAGCTGCACTGCATGCTGTTGGGTACCATATGTTATGCATGTTGACAGAGGGTTAATAGGAGGACTGCGTGTACTATCATTGTGCAACCTCACCTGTATGTGTGTGTGTGTGTGTGTGTGCATCCTGGTGGGTAGTTAGTTTGTCTGTAGGGTCACTCTGGTGAAGTGGAGGGAGTTTGATGCATGTAGGATGCTTGTGTGCATGTGTGTGTGTTTGTGTGGATGGCCATGTATGCACATGTGTGATTGTGGGGTGTTCATACAGCAGTACCTCCCTCTGGGATCATGCAGTACATGTACATGGAATACTTGTCATGTGTGTAATCACAGGACAGCTGATAGTATAATATGGTCTGTAGCATGGAACAGGCATCAAGAAGGATGGTAGACACCAGGTACACCCTTAATATTGCATTCACCAGAGAGATCATCTACAAACCACATATGCAGCACTACAGATGCATTGGGGAAGTACTAGTCGACACCAGGGAGTGTATCCAAATATTACAGTTGTCATATGATAGGCTGAATGAGCAGCATATCTGGTCATGTACTGAGCATTACATACACATGACACACCTGTGCGCAATATTATGGATAGAACATAGTAGCCCACACATATAGGGTCCATGCTCATTATGTCCAGACATACACAGGGTGAATACTGAATGACAGCAGTGAGGCCATCTAAAACCACTACACACAGGTCAGACAGGTAATGTAATAACTGGTCTTGTGTTGTGACCGCTTGTGTAGGCATTTAGAGGACTGATATGTTAATGAGTGGTATCAATGTGTGTATGCTAACAAGTGTGATGTAGGATGGGGTACCATATAGACATATATATGGGACTGTCTGTAAAGCCATGGACAGGTAGGTATTACGGAGGTGTGTGTGTGTGTGTGTGTGTGTGTGTGTGTGTGTGTGTGTGTGTGTGTGTTTGTGTGTGTGTGTACTGTTAGGCAATGCTGTACAGGTTTTAAAGTGCATTTATTGTTTCCCCCCACAGGTGGAGAGGTAGGTCCAGGTCCCTACAGCATGCAATATGATGTTGGTGTCCATACAGACACCGAAGATGATGATAGCATTGCTGAGGCACAAGTCGGGTTGTCAGGGCCCGTCACTGTGCCATCATTTGCCATCCCCCTTTTAGCCACCCCATCCCTGCACACAGTTTCAGTGCCTATACATACCCCATCACCAGTGGCCATAGCCAAGGGACAGCTGGCATTTAGTGGCAGTGCACAGGAAACAGGAAAGTGTGGTAACCATGCCTACTGTGTCTGGTTGCAGCAGGCATAGCCAGATATCTGGCAGGGCACCACATAGACAGATGTCTCAGGGTGCTCTTGGTAGGGCTGCTGGACATCATACTCCTGGCAAAGGTGACATAGCTGGTACCAGCAGGAGCATGTTTCAGGCTGTCATGGCAGCGCAGGCATGTATGGAACATTACACCAGACAGGGCCTGAGGCTGCAGAGGGCTGCTCTCACATCTTTAAGTGACAACATCCGTGGACTGTCTGGTGCCATCCATGCTTATACCGAGCTCATGGATAGACAGCATGGTGAGATGATGGCCCTCATCCACCGTGGTGTGTCTGTGCTTGAACATGTGGTGGGGGTGCAGCGATGTCTGCGTGGACATAGACCAGCAACACCAACAGCTGGCAGTCAACATAGATGTGCTAGGATACCAAGGGGCTCCCATAGTAGCAGTACCAGTCCTGGCAGTGCGGGGGGTTCTGTCCACACCACACCACAGCAAGCCATGTGCACATGGTCCTGGCCAGTCGCAGGAGGGGCCTGGTACCAGCAGACATTTGTCATCAGCAGGTGTGAGTAACACATCGAGGCCTGTACCTGGATATTCCCATGGAACCCCTGGCAGGCACAGTCCATGTGTCTGTGGTCTGAGGCAGTGAACTGCACACCCTGCCAGGTATGGTCTGCAGCTGTCCATAAACACCTGTGTAGGGCAGCAACATGGCAGAACTGTGTGCATGCATACCCACACACTATACAAACACACCTAATGCAACCCCATACCTACACACACCACAGCACCAGCTCAGCTCACCGCAGTATACCCCTCACCCAAACACATGGTGTCAAATGTATGGCCCACCCTTGGCCTCTGGCAAACCATCACACCCTGTGCATATGATGATACCTGTGCCACATCCCTGTCATCCATACCATCAATGCAGGGACAGGCTAATATGGTTCTGATGCACACAATGACTGTACTACAGTGTACCACAATACTACAGTGTAACATGTAAGGAGTAAAGTGTAATGCATATATGGCAGGTAGTGTAGCTATCCAGCAATGATGCATTATAGCTGTTAGTAACACTGGTTGATTGTGGTCTCTATAATGTTATCCGTTTGTGTTGTAGGCATACATGTGTCAGCACAAGGATGCCCTATGCATATGATGATAACTGTGCCACATCCTTGTCACCCATGCCATCAATGCAGGGACAAACTAATATGGTGCTGATGCACACGGTGACTGTACTACAGTGTACCACAGTACTGCAGTGTAACATGTAAGGAGTGAAGTGTAATGCATATATATCAGGTAGTGTAGCTGTACAGCAATGATGCAGTTAGTAACACTGGTTGAGTGCGGTCTCTATAATGTTATCCATTTGTGTTGTAGGTGTACATGTCAGCATGAGGATGGTCTGCAGTCATATTCCAAAACGGGGTATGGCACTGTGGTGACACCATGGCTGTGACATATCTGGGGTACAGTTGAACACATGTCACGTGTTACTACACAAACACTCTTAAAGCTGCTCAAAACTGCCTTAACCAGTCTGTATCTGACAGCCCTTGTTCTGCCCAGCAATAAAATGAACAACCCTTGCAGGTCTTGAACCCAGGACCCTGTACACTACAGTCACAACACTTAACCACTACACCATGACCACTGTGCAGACAGCTGTTGCTTTACTAATATAGCTGTCAATAAACATATTGAGTAGTATTGAACAATTGCCTTTACTTCCAAATTTGTGTAGTCCTTGTTATTAATATAACTGTTGCATCACATATGTTGTTTTATTATAATGTACACATAGCAGATACATACGGTGAGATACTACATAACCGTGAGGTTTACACATGACAGGAATGCGGTTATATAAATATAATAGGTCGATATATGTCTACATGTACATACACATCTACACTCATATATATATATGTCTGTATACACATCTGTATAGTGCAACATATATATATATATATATATATATATATATATATATATATATATATATATATATATAATATGCCCATGTGTACATCTCTTCGTATGTATATATGTATATATACATATATGTATATATAGCTATATATGTATGTATGCACATCCTATGTGTACAGATATGCCTAGTTATGTTGGTATATATGTAGATATCTATAACTATATGTGCATACATATCTATTCTGATATACCTATTACTGTCAATATATATGTAGGTATCCATACGTATATCTGCATATGTATCTCTATCCGTATATGTGTAGACATATATTGTTCTGTATACATATATATCTGAGTGTTTATATGTATATGTATATGTAAACGAACCCAAGAACTCCCGTAACTGCTTGATAATACAAAATAAGTATCCCACAGCTCACCGATGGAACAGGCAATAAATCCAAGGCTCAATTCAAGTCAGCAGGTAAATCAAGAGACGAGTTTATTTAACGTAAGCACTTTCACGGTATTCAAACCGCTTCTTCAGACGTAAAACATAGAATGTTCAAACATAAGCTCTTAAATACAGTGACATCACTTCCTCAAACAGTTGCCAACACAATTAACGCAATTAAAAATTTTGACACACCTGACTAAAGCTAAACGATAATAAAACCCCATAACAAAAAATAAAAAAGTATCATGATCGCTGAAACAGTTACGGGAGTTCTTGGGTTCGTTTACATCTACATTGTGGGTGCTTCATCGATGGATAATGAGAACGCTACTGAGCGTGTTCTCTCACCAGAACCTGCAGTTATGAGTATTAATGACTTGGGTGCTTTAAGAACAGTGTTTGCGGGCGGAGGCAATCCACTCTTGCTCCTAGAAGACTCACCCGTGTCTTTGGTGGATGATATAGATCATGATAATAGCGTTTTGGCTAGACAAGTTAAACGTGACTTGGAGAACAACCTGTTTGGTTTTAAGAGACTCCAATGCCAGCACTATCATTTTGAGGCCAGTCTTAAATACAAGGTCATACCGAGAGGCCTTAGAATTTTAAACATGCCGACTTACGGCAACACTTACCCTGATCTGTTAGCCAGGTGGCAACAGATAAATCTACAAGCCAGTAAGGCGTATGTTGAGCTTTTGTTGGACTATTTTCAACCAATGGAGGTTGATCTTAAAGCTAAGATTAATAAACAACAACAACAGTTACTGGATCTGGTGGGCAGTGATCAGTCTGATGTTTTTTTGCATGAACTTAGTCAAAGGGTGCTACGGTATGAGAACAGTCTTATAGCACAGAAGAAAAGGAAATTAATGCGAGATAGAGTGGATTTTGAGAAGAATAATGTTTTTGTTTGGCCTAGGTCGGTTAACAATGTTGAACAGGGGTCGCTGAGCAACAGGGTGAATCGTAGTGGTGACGGGAGACCACGTAGTGATATGCGTGTGGGGGCTTCTAGATTCACTACTGAAATGAGAAAAGAGATGCAACCGGATGATGGTCCAATTTCTATGGTGACATCTGCTAATGGCTCCAATGGACTTCCTGGTGTGGAGAGGGAGCCTGACATCAATAATATACCTAAATTAGTGACTTCTATGTATTTTACACCAGCAGAGGCACCAGTAAATTCCCCTATACCAGCTGCAATAGGGGTTAATCGTACGAGTACAGTAGTACGTCGTAAAATACAATTGGACAGGCTACAGAGGGATGAGCGACAGGATTTTCCACAGGATTTTCCGCATGTACCTCTTCCTATCAGAACAGGGAGGAAGAGGTCTATCGAACACGAAACCAACAAGGGCGCGAAACGCAAAGATTCATACACGGAGACTCAGAACAATCTACAGAGGCAGCGCTGGAAGCAGAATCTCTGATCTGGAATATATCCGGCCATGATTTATCTGATGAGGAAAGGTCCCTCCTTAATAAAGGTTTGACTTTCATACCTTGTATGAATATTGATATCAGTGAGGCACTAATAGCGTTAAGACTCTTTGTAAGAAATGTAAATCTTAAATTGCTTTTTAAAGATAATCAGTGTGAGTTGCAGAATGGCTTCAAGAAGAGAAGCCTCATGAATCCACCTTTACACCCCAATTTGGATGTGTTTTTGAGGAGTGTGGAAAAAGATCTGTATGTGAACTTCTCTGAGAACAGTAATGTGATGGACAATCTTACTGCCAATGAGTCCACAGCCCTTGCTTTCTTGAAATTAAATGATGATATAATAATACGTCCTGCTGACAAGAGTGGCTCAATTGTAGTAATGGACCGTAGTTTTTACATAGATTCTATGCTGGACCTATTGAATACTGACTCCTACTGTTCTGTTAATCTTTCTGATGTTGAACAATCTTGTGTCAGCGTATGTGATACGTTACATGAATCTAGGTCTTTGGGGGTTTTGTCCAAGGAATTATTTGATTATTTTGTTGTTGAGTATCCACTGATACCCCGTATTAATGGATTACCTAAGATTCATAAGCACAGCACCTTACCACCTTTTAGGCCCATAGTTGCTGGGGCTGGCTGGATCACTGAGCCGATATCCATTTATTTAGATACCAGGTTGAAAACAGTGTTGGGGCATTTCCCACAAGTATTGAGGGATACTGGCCATTTCTTGAATCAGCTTCATGAATTTGTTAGCACTACTGGTGATGTATCTACGTTCCGGCTTGTCACTATGGACGTAGTTTCACTATTCACGTGTATACCCAATGATTTGGAGTTAGAAATGGTCAAGGATGTCCTGTGTGGGTTCATGTCCCCGACTGAGGCAGATTTTTTGTGCCTGCTATTAGAGATTGTTCTTGATAACAATTATTTTGTTTTTCGAGACAGTATATTCAAACAAACAACCGGCGTAGCTATGGGCACCAGCTGTGCAAACTCCTACGCTAACCTGGTTATGGTTGCGTGGGAGAGGGATACGATGTTAAATTGCCCGAATGTTGTCTTCTACAAACGTTTCGTTGATGACGTTTTTATTTTGTGGCGGGGCTCTAGAACCTCCTTGGGTTTGTTCTTTAATCATGTCAACAGTACCAATAATTTTTTGCGATTCACTATGGAGGAATCAATTGACTCTATGTGTTTTTTGGATGTGACTGTTTATAGAAGGGACAAAGGTTATGCAACTAGACTATTTAGAAAATCTTGTCATAGAGCTGCTTACTTAGCTGTTGACAGCATGCACCACCCCAGAACGTTTCAGAATATTGTTAAGGGTCAGGCATTGAGGGCGTCTCACCTCTGTTCAGATGATAGGGTGTTCTGTGATGAATTAGATAATGTCAAGAGAGCTTTTAAATCAAGGGGTTACTCCCCGAATTTGGTTGATGGCACATGCACTGATGTATGCAGATTAAGACAGTCTAGAGGCAAGCCTTTTTATTCTAATAATCTGGGCAGATTGAGGAGAGAGGGTACCAGTGTATCTAGACTGCCCCTTGTGCTACCTTATTGTAAGAATATTTCCCTGATACAGAATACTATCTTTAAGAGTTGGAATATGCTGCTAGCCAATGATGATATTAAATCTGTGGTTGGTAATTGCCCTCTTTACACTTATAGTAATTTGAAAAATTTGAAACAACGGCTATGCTTCCCTGATCTTAGTTCTAATAATTCTGTTGTTTGTATAGATGGTTTTTATGGAACCAGTAAGTGTGGCTCATGTCCCCAGTGTTCCTACATTGATGTTTCAAGGTTTTTTCGCAACCCCAATGATGGTAAGCTATGGCACATTCGATGCAAGGCAGACTGCAACACGAGGAATCTTGTATATGTAGCTGCATGCCAATCTTGCTTTCACTTCTATGTAGGCAAAACTAATCACTCACTACGTGAGCGAATTAGAGATCATCTGTACTGCTATTCGAGAGGTGAGTCGACTAGCGCCATAGTGAAACATATGCTTATGTATGGACAGGGGCATGTTTTTATGTTCCAGGTATTACATGTGCAGTCCGTTAATATCAGAGGTGGAGACATTGTGAACTCCACCGAGGAATCCGAGTTGAAATGGATTCTTCGTTTGGCTGCACACATGGGTAGGGGATTGAATGAGAGTATTGTTCTTAGACCTGTATTAAAAGCTAGGCCACTCAAATAAGGTTTGTATTTATCATTTTTAAGTAATGAATGCATTTGATATATACATTTTTAGTATTTTTAATATCAGTCCTGTTTCAGCGATCATGATACTTTTTTATTTTTTGTTATGGGGTTTTATTATAGTTTAGCTTTAGTCAGGTGTGTCAAAATTTTTAATTGCATTAATTGTGTTGGCAACTGTTTGAGGAAGTGATGTCACTGTATTTAAGAGCTTATGTTTGAACATTCTATGTTTTACGTCTGAAGAAGCGGTTTGAATACCATGAAAGCGCTTACGTTAAATAAACTCGTCTCTTGATTTACTTGCTGACTTGAATTGAGCCTTGGATTTATTGCCTGTTCCATCGGTGAGCTGTGGGATACTTATTTTGTATATGTATATATATATATATATATATATATATATATATATATATATATATATATATATATATATATATATATATATATATATATATGTGTACATATACATATCTATCTATGTATGTCAGTATGTATATGTGTATATATCTATATAGATATATGGATAATTATATATAGATATATGTTCACCATATGTCCTGAACATTGAGTGGAGCCCTACCTCAGCCCCAATAGTCCCAACCTCTTAGTGCAAGGGGATGTCAGGTATGTATTGCAGGTATATTTTTAGACTATTGATACTGTAATAGGGATTGTCTTCACAGACATCGTGTGTGTGGGAGGTCACATCTGCATTTAACATGTGCGCCATTGGCTACTGACAGACATCCAAAGGACATCATAGTACAGTACCACTGCTAGCACAGTAATGTTACTGTGGACTACAGCAGAGATATGGCCAATATATGTGGACAGTCTAACACACTCTGGACAGTACAGTAGTATACACAGAACCCCTTAGTGCAAAACATGTATACCAAGCCTGATAATGAGGATGTTAACAGCCATGTAGATGGATATATCACATAACTACTGGAATACATTTGCCCCCATAGGTTATGCATTCACACACCCCTGTCTGTCCTGACACATAACAACCACTGGTATAGAGGTGCCATGGTCACATACTGCCCACTAGTTAGTGACATACATCTGTACAGCATCCCACTGCTTTGTCTGACATACATGACTGTTATGGTGGCCCAGCAGCAGTACATCTGGCAAATATCTGGACATGACATCTCACTGGGTAAGTACACTAAGCTGCTAGGCATGTAACAAAGCACTGTGCAGGCTACAGGCAGACTGGCTCAACACTGGCCTACATTTCCTATGGGGGAATACACATGTACCTGCATATATAGCAGGCTCTACAGGCATGTCACAGCACAGAGTAACAGACACCTGTGTGAATGTGCATAACCACAACCAATGTGAACACAGCCACAGCCACATATGGTACGCTAGTGTAATATTACAGTATATGGACAATCTGTTCAACACCATCCTCATATGTGCCACTCACACACTAACCCTACATATACTGGGCTGATACACAGTGTGGTCCAATGCCTGTCTATGGTATGGGACATGTGTGTGTTTGGCCCTACAAACATGTAAGCCAATAGGGTAACGTACAGTGGAGCAGAATGTAACATCAGATAGAACAGGACCAAGAACAATGACATCTACCACAGTCTGCACACAGGCCAAGGTACATATTAACAATACACACACTGTCGACAATCACCATAAGTACACAGACCTCAGTACTGTACACACAACCACAGAATGTCCAGGTTATGTCATCAAATATAACCCCTACTATACATAACATGTGTAGCAGTCTGATATCTCACTGGCTTGTTATCAGATATGATGTCAATAAATATGATGTACAGCACATATGCACCTCTTACTGAATGACATATGTACAAATGTTGACAGAGTAGTGGCTGGAGGCACAAACACAAGGCCAATATTGACATGTTGTTATGATAACCTCATACATTTACTGTTGTAAGAGGGTTTGTTGCAACATATGTCCTATGAGGGATATGAAGTCAGTAACTCTCACGGCTGTCAACATCTACTGACTGCAATCCACACACTACCTTCTGCAGTTCACAAATAGGTGCTCTATGGGTAACACAAGAAACAAAAGGCACCATACATTGCCCAGTCTGCAGATGATCCTACAGATGGGGGTTTCCTCATAAACATAGCACTGACATGACAGGTATTAAAACATGTAGCCCAGCCATATCCACACACACCCTGTTAAACCAACATTACTCCAAATGCAGTATAGCAGCACTTACAGTCTGTAGTCAAGTCAGGCACATCCCCTCCTGTGTGTTGGCCTGTTTCCACAGTGTATGTTGTTAGATGTAAATCTCCAATCCATCTTTGATGCTGTTTGCCAAACAACAGATCTAGTTCCTACTCACAGTGAATGAAAAGGCCCAACACCAACATGATGTTCCTAGATATTGGAGTGTGTTTCCATGCAATTGGCTATGGGAATGTTACCACAGCTGTTCCACATGTAATCAGCTAGAGAAGGGATGCAATTTGTGCAGAGGCCATCAGCTGATCATAAGAACCACTTACAATACACATGCTGCTGCCTAAGCAAAGCAGGTGTAAGTCTCCACATCCACCAGAGAGGGAGTGAGAGAGGCAGACAGAGGCAAAGATAAGTCAGGGAGGGGTGAAAGAGTAAAACTTAAGCATGTTTACGTCACACACTTACCAGTACAGGGTATCAAACCCCTGACTGACTATGTATTGCTATCACATGTCTATGCAGGTATTGGATACACCACATAGGTTACATGTTGAGGAGCCCTCCAAACATATATGTGATGGTGAGTGACATTTTGTTTGTCCTATGTACCATTCAGATTTTTGCATCTTGTATAAGAGAAAACAATATTGTGTGGAACAATGTTCCTCAAAAATTCATCACTGGTTATAATAGGCCACATATTCAAAACGATTCTCTTCAAAATTGAAGAAAAAGGGGAAAATTTGTCTACAAAAAATCTGAAGGAATTAATTAGAAGTAAGGGTAGGAAGGATAGGGCAGCAAATGCAGGCTCTTTTGCTTGCAATAAATGCAAGATTTGTGACAAAATTATTAATTTAGATGGCCATAAAATTAATGGGGTTACATACCATGCTTTAGATCACTTTAATTGTAATTCTTCAGGGGTGATATATATTATTGGGTGTAACTGTACAAAACAGAAATGGTACATAGGACAAACAAAACGTAGGGTTAAGTTAAGAATCTTGGAACACCTGGGGGATATTAGGAACAACAGACTTGATAGTCCAGTTGCAAGCCACTTCCACCAATTTCATAGGGGAGATCATACTGGTTTTAAATTCAGTATTTTGGCAAAACCATGGGGAATGGGAGAAAGTAATATTAATTTTCAGAATAAATTATTGAATATGGAATCAAAGTTCATTGTAAATTATGGAACACTATTTCCCAATGGTATGAATTTAGAAGTATAACATATGTAATATTATTTATTTTTGTGAGTATATATATATATATATATATATATATATATATATATATATATATATATATGTATATTTATATTCATGCATATTTCTTTAACAAGTTATATATTTATTCTTGATTGATTAATTGTTTAATTAACATGATTGATTGTGTGAGGTGTGTATTTATACTGGTTTGTACTTTACAACATTATTCCATGTGAAGGCGAAGGCCGAGGTACCAGAATCCAGTAAAGAAATTATTCTTTATCCAGTTTGTGCTGCTTCTTTTGTTTTTTGTGGAGACTTCGATTGGATTCTTGGATCCAGAAGTGTGTTTTTTCTTGCTAACTTTGTTCACCTGGCCTTGATGTCACATGTAGGGGTATGGATTTGCACCCTAGCCTTTCGGCTATTTCACATCTGTTATCCATGTACGGTGGACATTGGGACATATACTAGGGCCACCATATAAGAAATTTGCAAATCCTGCTCCACAATGAGTCCAGTTATTATACACTAACAGCCACCTCCACACAAGATACAAATGACAAACACAGACACACACACAAAGACACACACACACACACACACACACACACACACACACACACACCTGCCATGCCTGGGATTAGAACTCCTACCTAACTAGTTTATTACACTACAGCACTATGCAGTTATAGGACACACCATGGAAATTACTGGAGTACTCCTTCCCCAAACATATATTTCACAGTGAATGACATCAGCAGGATTGCCAAAGTAGGACATTTGAATTGTAGTGAGTGTGACTAGTCTAAAAAGCATTGCTCCCTACACAGGCATAGAAACACACACATATACATACAAAACTGCCATGTTTGGGAATAGAACCCCAACAGAGTTCTATATCACACTACAGCATTACACTGTTATAGGACGTGCCACGGGGATTACAGAAGTACTCCTTTACCCAAAGGTGTATTTCACAGTGAATGACATCAGCAGGATTGCCAAGGTAGGGCATTTGAATTGTAATGAGTGTGACTAGCCTAAAAAGCATTGCTCCCTACACAGACATAGAAACACACAAAAATACATCCAAAACTGCCATGTGTGGGAATAGACCCCTACCAGAATTCTATATCACACTACAGCATGATGCTGTTATAGGCTGCGCCACAGAGATTACTGGAGTACTCCCTCCCCAAAGATGTATTTCACAGTGAATGACATCAGCAGAATTGCAAAAGTAGGGCATTTGAATTGTAGTGAGTGTGAGTAGCCTAAAAAGCATTGCTCTCTACACAAAGACACACAAACACGCACAGTTGCCATGTCTGGGATTAGAACTCCTACCTAACTAGTTTATCACACTACAGCAGTATGCAGTTAGGGGACACACCACATAGATTACTGGGATACACCTTTCACAGTGAATGACTTCAGCAGCCTTGCCAAAGTAGGGCATTTGAATTGTAGTAAGTGTGACTAGCCTAAAAAGCATTGCTCTCTACACAGACAGGGATACACACACACACACACACACACACACACACACACACACACACACACACACGCACACACACACACACACACACACACACACACACACACACACACACACACACACACACACACAGTTGCCATATATGGGATTAGAACTCCTACCTAATTAGTTTATCACACTACAGCAGTACAGAGTTGCAGAACATGCCACAGAGATTGCTGGGTTACACCTTTCCCAAAGGTGTATTTACACACGCCCATGAACACACAAACAGTTGCCATGTCTGGGATTAGAACTCCTACCTTACTAGTTTATCACACTACAGCAGTGCACAGTTATAGGACACGCCACAGACATTACTTTGCTGCACCTTTTCCAAAGGTGTATTTCACAGTAAATGACATCAGCAGTCTTGCCAAAGTAGGGCATTTGAATTGTAGTGAGTGTGACTAGCCTAAAAAGCATTGCTCTCTACACAGAGAGGAACGCACACACACACACTCACACACACACACACACACACACACACACACACACACACACACACACACACACACGTACACACACACACACACATGTACACATGCACACACACACACACACACACACACATGCACACACATGCACACACGCACACACACGCACACACACACATGCACACACATGCACACACACACACACACACACACACACACACACACACACACACACACACACACACACACACACACACACACACACACACACAGTTGCCATGTCTGGAATTAGAACTCCTACCTAACTAGTTTATCACACTACAGCAGTACACAGTTATAGGACACACCACGGAGATAACTGGGCTACATCTTTCCCAAAGGTGTATTTCACAGTGACTGACATCAGCAGCCTTGCCAAAGTATGGCATTTGAATTGTAGTAAGTGTGACTAGCCTAAAAAGCATTGCTCTCTACACAGACAGGGACACACACACACACACACACACACACACACACGCACACACACACACACACACACACACACACACACACGCACACACATGCACACACACACATTCACGCACATGCACACACACACAGTTGTCACGTCTGTGATTAGAACTCCTGCCTAACTAGTTTATCACACTACAGCAGTATGCAGTTATAGGAAGTGGCATGGAGATTACTGGGTGACACTTTTCCCAAAGGTGTATTTCACAGTGAATGACATCATCAGCCTTGCCAAAGTAGGACATTTGAATTGTAGTGAGTGTGACTAGCCTAAAAAGCATTGCTCACTACACAAAGACAAACAAACACACACACTTTCCATGTCTGGGATTAGAACTCCTACCTAACTAGTTTATCATACTATAGCAGTACACAGTTATAGGACATTCCACGGAGATGACTGGGCTACACCTTTCCAAAAGGTGTAATTCAAAGTGGATGACCTCACCAGGCTTGTCATAGTAGGACTATGGGAAGGGCAGTGTGTGTGCATGGGCAATAACCCATTCATCTAAAGGTTGACACACCACATGCAGGCACACACAGGGTTATATTCCACAGGTACGTGTATACAGCTGATAGATGACTACTTCCTTGTACAGTCATGTTGCACAGCTAGTACTTTCACCACATAGTCTGTAATGCTGACAGATACCGGTGGCTAATGTCTACAATGAGTGACATTTACACCTCATGTGGTTGTAGCCATTTGGCTGTGTGCTATGTAGTACAGGCCTCATAATGGATGGCAACTTGTCACAATCACTCTCTTCCACACATCTATGTACGTCTACTTGTGGCTTATTATAGTGTGTTGTCCTTGGATGTATGTCTGTATTCCTAGCCACTGTGTGTGCAAAGCATGACTGGTGCATACTGAGAAGTGTATGTACTAGCATCTGCAACTACCAGATATGTGTGGTCCACTGTTGTTTGCAGACATGGGCTTCATTTGTTTAAGTATGTGAGCATGTCCAGTATGACCTTTCAGTATGTTGTTGTCTGACATTGCTTTCATTTCTCTAAGTGTGTGAGCATGCCCAGTATGCTTTTCTGTGTTGAATGTGTGGATCAATTCCAGGTAGTTGTACTCCAGTGCAGACCTTTGTGTTGTACACCTAAAGGTAGCAGACTGTTTCTGCAGGGTATCTGTCAATCATTTGGCAATATGGGGACAAACTGTGCAGGGGATAGTGTGCACTGTAGGTGCTTGTGTATGTGCAGCTTCAGCTGCATGGTACTGCTGTTAGCAGAGATATTCAGATGTGTACTGTTATACACTATGATGTTTTCTGTCCTTATGTACTGTCAGGTGGATATTCTTGCTCACAGTGATGTCTTGGGGGACAAGGGTGACTGCAGCTGTCTCTAGTATTGTGGGCAGACCCCTACATATTCATAGTAAGTTATGCCATTCGGGAGGGGCAGCTGCAGACACTTGCTGTTGGGTCTTTGTATCCAGTTCAGCACCTTGTTACAGTGCTGGCAGAAGATCCCATACGTGTACATCCATCAACATGACAGTATGGCCTTATCTTGCTGTGGCAATACCTCACAGCTGTACAGATTCACACAGGTTACCCAGAGGCAGGGGCCATGAGTCAGGACATTACCCCTATTGTGGTGTATGGGCAGGTATGTAGCCACCCATGTATGTGTTTGCATCCAGGGATAGTGTGTGCTCATAGCTTTGTGTCAGACCTTGCACATTCCATGCTGCCCATGCGCACACACCCCCCTGTTGTTCTATCCTCTTCCATACATTATGCATACATTCTCTGATACTTCCCCTAAAGTTATCACCCCATCACAGCTGTGTGTTAGTGTTGGTCCACAGTTCATGCAGTGGGACATGGTGCACATGTTACTGTGGTTTGTCCACATGGCCTTGCATATGGCTTATGTGGAGTGTGTTATGTCGTTATTTGGGTGTCCATGCCATAACATGCTTTGGCAGTACATATGAGATGCAGGCCTTTGGCAGAGGCCCATGTGCCATTAGGTGTTGCTGCAGGCCAGATGTGGCAGGCCATTGCATTCTGTCAGTCCTCCAGTCTCAGACCACCATACTGTATATTCCCCTGGGGTGACAGGGTAGGTGTGCTAGGTATTCATGCCAATGCCTTCTGTCAGTCTTGATCAGGTGGTGTGGATGCTGGCAGGGTGCTTCCTATGGCTAGGGACACACCTGCATGGGACACCTGCACTGCATGCTGCATTCCTTCGCTATTGCCATATACAGGTGGGGTCATATTGTACCCATTCCCCACAGCAGGGATATGACCAGAGAGGTACCTGTGGGTGGTGTTTGTGTGAGCTGGGTGCATGTGTGCTATGGACACTACTTACATCTGGCACACAGATATGCATGGGGCATTCCAGTTATGCTGGCATGTGTAGGTACATCACCTGTTTCCCTATACATCAGTCCTACCTCCTTTGTGATCTGCACGTGTTCGGGCAGACAACACCGGTATCCCCTACTACAGGACCAGATAATGTGATGCATACCTGTATGTACAATTCCAAGGGTGTCTCAATTTCACAGTGGCACAATATATACTATATGTCTGGGGTACTTTCCCCTGTGTACTGCTTGTATGTCTAGCCCAACTGCCATGCCATGTGAGTCTTTCAGATGGTGACACATATTACCACCATACATTTGCAATGGCTTACTGCTAGCAAGTGTTATACTGGTGGGAATTGTCTTTGGCACTGCAGTTGTGAGGACTTGTCCCTGTCATCAGCAGTAGTGGGCATGGCCACCAGGTCTTACCTCAACATGCATACATATTGACCACTCTCACACAATATGAAACATACACCAACCCAACACACACATACCTGCATATTGTGCAGGTGCTACAACCTATCCTGCTATCTTGGCCACCTCTGGGCATCTGTGCTCCACAGTTATACCTGCACATACATATTACTACATTTCTACATAGGGTTGTGGGGGGGGGCACAGCTGACTGTTACGACGTTTGTACATTGGATTGAGGGGGGGCACACCAGATCATTACTACATTTCTAAATAGGTTTGGGGGGCACACCTGACTGTTACTACATTTCTAAGTTAGGTTGGGGGGAGCACACCTGACTGTTTCTACATTCCTACACAGGATTGGGGGGCACACCTGACTGTTACTACATTTCTACACAGGATTGGGAGAGGGGGCACACCTGTCTGTTTCTACATTCCTACACAGTGGTTGGGAGGAGCACACCTGACTATTTCTAAATTTCTTCACAGGATTGGGGGGCACACCTGACAGTTTCTACAATTCTACACTGGATTGGGGGGAACACCTGACTGTTTCCACATTTCTACACAGGATTGGGGGGGGGGCACACCTAACTGTTACTACATTTCTAAACCAGATTGTGGGGGGGCACACCTGACTCTTTCTACATTTCTACATAGGATGGGGGGCACACCTGACACTTGTACACATTTGCTATAACTGTACTGGTATGTCAGGTACTCCATTTCATTATGTATTCTAACCTATCATGCTGACTAGAGGCATATCAATGTACTATAGGTCTTAGCTTTGATTGACCTACATATTAGATTCTGACTTCCTACGCTTCAGAACTAACATCCCACTGCCTGACCTGCTGTAGTCTGTCTGTGTAGGCCTGGGGTGGTTACCCATAGGTATCATTCAAAGGCCATAGCACAGCCTTTGTTTGTGTTTGTCTACACCTGTTCTGCTGGCTGAGACTGCTGTTGGGTATGTGAACCTCACTGACTGACATGTGTGAGTCATATGGACACACATGTGGCCCAGCATATTTCCTGCAGTGGGTTTTGTCACCCTGTGTAGTACTGGCTACTATGGTGACACCAGTATTTGTTACAGATCTCATGGTGCCACTATAGGTGTCTACTATCTGCTGGTATATCATTCAGCCACTCAATTCCCTTGCATGCTCACATCCCTATCATGCATAAAGGTAACAATACATTCTACTCCATTCAGCAGTTGGTTGGTTGAGTGACTTACCTTGTGGGTGTCCCAGTACTGAGGGTGGTGCTGCAGGGCTGTCTATGTTGGATGCACATAGTACACTCCCTACACATGGTTGAGCACAGGTAGTGTCTTGTTTGGCATCCCTTTTACTGTATGTGCGAGTTAGAGAGAGGTGTCAGTCCCTTGGTCCCTCCTGTGTCAGTGTATGTGCTATGCATTCCCTCTTTGCCAAGGCCAGGGCATACTGGGCATGCCTCCTTCTGCCTACTGGGGCAGGCTCAGGTTGTTCCTCCTCTGAGTCACTCTGTGCCTCAGCAGTCCTTGGCAATGGTGGGGGGCTGTGTGGCCCTGCCCCGTGCTGTTCCTGCTGCAGCTGTTTCCTCAGGATCATATTGTGTGGCATGACACATACGATAACAATTTGGGTACATGTAGCTGGTGAGTACGGCAAGGCTCAACCGGATGTGTCCAGGCCCCTGAACTGTGATTTGAGCATCATAAACACATGCTCTATTATAATTCTGGTCTGTGCGTGTGCCTCATTATCAAGTTCTTGTTCGGGTGTGTGTGCATTTCTGATGGGTGTCATCAGCCAAGGCTCCAGTGCATAACCAGCATACCCCACTAGGTGACCATAAGGGATATCCCTATTGACAAATCTCTGGTACAGCTGTGTCAGATGCCAGATGTGGGAATTGTGATAGCTTCCAGGGCAAAAAACACAAGTAGAAAAACACGAGCCAAAGCATACTTCCAGTGGGTTTTATTGTAGCTCCGCAAACCTAGCGCTTTCACCATCCACTAATGGCATCATTAGAGTTAGTGGAAACCATACTCATACATTATTTATATACACTTCAATTACTCAACCTCCAATAAAAAACATGCCATCATCATAAAGATACATCCCTAAATAACACATTTAAACCAATACCGTCATCACATAATAATGGCATTCATAAATATTCCTGCCTAAATAAAAACTTTGTAAGATATATTCAAATATAATAAAAATTCATACAAATGTTGTGGTGTATGTGACAAATTAATAACTGCTCTTATTTATAGAATCACAGTTTATTAACTCTCTGTTTCAAAACCGGCCTTATACATATTTGGTCATTTAGACCAGGTGGAGAAATTGCGTTTAAGATAACCTGCCATTTTTATTCCAAAAGTTCACCCTTAGGTTGTCACCCCCCCCCTCACTGGGAACAACCCTATCAATTACAAAAATATAAACTTTTTGTAATTTAAACAAGCAACACTGTGCATATATAGGGCATTGTGTGAATCTTTTACCCTAAAAGCCCTAAGATGTTCAGATATCCTGTCCTTCAGTCTACGTGTGGTTTTCCCAACGTAAAACCCAGTACCGGTGGTGCACATTGCTAAATATACCACCTTTTGGGTGTCGCAACTGCAACTACCTGGACAGGGTATACTTCTGTTGTACCCCGGGACAGTAACATAGGGCCTTATAGATATGTGGTCATTTAGACCAGGTGATAGGGATATCTGAACATCTTAGGGCTTTTAGGGTAAAAGATTCACACAATGCCCTATATATGCACATTGTTGCTTGTTTAAATTACAAGAAGTTTCTCATCCAGAAAAAAAGAGGTCATTGTTCCCCTCTATTCATCACTCATTAGACCCATTATAGAGTACAATGCCCCATTCGGTATGTATCTCACAAGACATCTACAACAACTGGAAAGGCCACAGAAATACTTCACAAAGAGGATTACTGGCCTCAAACAGATGCCCTATACAGACTGTCTCAAAAACTCCAGCTTTACTCCGTCGCATATCGCCTACTCAAAGGTGATCTTTGCCTAACATACAAAACTATGTCAAACCCAGAGCTGTTGGACATGCTCCACTTAAAGAAATCCCAATCCCTCCGAGCTACATGCTCCAGGGACCTAAACCTAGTCACCGCAATAAGCAGAACATGCCGGAGGGATAGATTCCTGTCCCAGAGACTTCCCATACTCTGGAATAAACTACCTATCTATATCAAACAAAGCTCCTCATTAGCACTCTTCAAGAAAAATTTGATGATTGGATGGGAAATAGAAAATTCACCCTGGGGATCACCTCTGTGGCTTTGCTCGACAGTGGCATAGGAAAATAATTTTCTTGGGTGGCAAAAGCCAGGGTACCTTTTTGGCTGGGCTTGTATAGGCCCCAGGGCCGATAGCCTAGTACCTGCCTATGAACCTATGAACCTATCATTTATATATCTACAAAACTTACATGTCCCACATTTATACATCTTGGAACATGTATATGTGAGTCTATGTGATTCCAAAAACTCTTTTATATTTCTGCCCCTTGAAAACACCACCCTAGGATAATTTCCTAAGTCTCTCTTCAATTCCTTGTCAAATGTTACATGCCAAGCTGTTCGAATGACTTCCATTAGGTTGGATGTTTGGTTATTATATTTCAGAACTAAAGCTGTAGAATTAAAAATATTAGTTATTTCATCCAATACAATGTTGTTTCCCCATAAAATGGGTGTAAAAGAGGTCTCCCTTTTACTGATGACTTCATTTCGTATTGTTAACATTTTCAAACTGCATCCCCCATCTTTTAACAATCCTATCAATGTATACAACTCTTGCTTATAAACATTGTTGTCACTAATAAGTCATGACAACCTAACCATCTGCCCTTTGACAATTCCCCTACATTGATGGGGAGGGTGACAACTCTTATAATGGAGTAATGAGTTGCTGTAAGTCTTTTTCCTGAAGACATTACTCTGCAACCCTCTGACGTTTTGGTCAACCTAATGTCTAAAAAATCAATGGTTTCACTATTCCACTCACTAGTAAAAGTTAGAAAGGATGTTGTATTGTTTAAATATTCTACAAATTGCAAAGCCTCTTCCCTGTTACCTTTCCAAAGGACCAATACATCATCCATAAAATGGTTATACAAGGATATCTTGTCCATAAATGGTGATTGAAAAACAAACTTTTTCTCCCAGTGGAGCAAAACTAAATTGGCAAATCCGGGGGCACATTTCGCCCAATAGCTACTCCTGAAATTTGGTGGTAAATTTCTCCTTCAAGACTCAAATAGTTATTGTTCAGCACCATTTCCATAAGTTCTACTGTGATATTTACTTTGCCACCACAGAACCATCCACTTTCAACCAAACTCTTTCTGAAATACTTAATACCCTCCTCATGTGGTATAACTGTAAAAAGGTTAATCACATCAATGGTAAGAAATGTCCAATCATTATCATCCCTACTCAGGGTACTTAGCCTTTTTAGACAATGCCAAGGGTCTTTCAATATATGTGGATCTCCAGTCACCACCCACTGTATATCCCTATCCACATAAGCAGCCATCAGCTCTGTCTTTGAGCCCCTAGATGACACAATAGCTCAAAATGGTGGATCATTCAAATTTTTATGGATTTTAGGAATTCCAAATACAGCGGGTGTGACTGGATATTCCACATTCAGAAAATTAACTCATCCTCTTGTATGGCTCCTTTGTATAGGGCATCCAACAAAAATATATCTATTTTTCGATAAGCTAAATTAAGTTCATTGATGGATACCCTCTGATAGGTGGTGGGGTCATCAATAATGTCTTGCATTCTAGATATATAATCAAATTGTGACATAATTACAACCCCTCTTCCCTTATCAAGCTTCATAATTCTAAGTTCAGTGTTATTAGCTAATTCAAACATGGCCTTCCTTTCATCACTAGTAAGATCATCAAAATGGCAAGTATCATGCCTCACATTAATTGCATTTCTAATGCCTTTAATACACAATTTCTCAAACAACAAAACATCTCTATGTATCAGGGGAATAAACAAACTCTTTCTAGTAAGCACAACTTGTGTTGTATTGTTATTCTGACCATTTTGGTCTTTGAAAAATAGAGCCAAATTTAACTGTCTAGTATACAATCTCACACTTGTATATACATCAACAATATTCAAATTAAAATACGGAACAAATGTAAAACCCTTACACAAAAGATCATGATACGCTTCTTAAATGTCCAGGGCACTAAAGTTATAAATAGTAAATCCCAATTTTTTGTTACTTTACACACTGGCATCACAGTTTGACTTTCCGAATCAGGAAATGAATCAGCACATTCATGGTCTATTATACAGCCCTTGGAAAAACAGTCATAATTTATTAAAGTCAATGGGCCAGATTCACGAAGGCTTGCACGGAGTCTAAAACTAGAGTAAGACTCCCTGCAGCCAACATGTCTGCCGAGCGATACAGGAGCAGCCGGCAGGGGCATGCAAGAGAACTTCTAAAACGACTGTTGCACGGACAGGGTTAGTCTATGCAAATTACTTAATTTGCTGCTAAAAGCTATACAAAGTGGTAAATTTGCGATCCAGGAAACACTAACCTGTCCGAGCAAGAGTAGTGTTATTTGCAAAAATGTACTCGGTTGGCAACTGAGTACCGTTCTGCAAATAGCAAAATGGAGCCATGACAGCTCCAAATAAAGGATGCATCCAGTTGAGGAAGCATGTCAATGGCCAAATATATGGCCATTGGCATTTTTATCTGTTGCAAAATAATAAAAAATAATTTTTTCCCCTCAATCTCCTATGTTTAAGCGTAGCGCAGCACCGCACAAACTTGCTGTGCTCTAAAAAACATAAAAACAAAAAATAAAAGCCACAAATAGGGAATTTATTCAAAATATTCAACTGCCATGCAAGTGAATGGCAGGCTGAAGACAACATGGCTACTGAGTAGAGGTTGCTAAGGGGGGAAGCTCAGTCTAAGAGATGTAACCAAGCATTAGTAGGCAATCCTATGCAAATGAGGATAAGGATAGTGAATCCCAATTTTCCCTGCTATGTCAACCATGTCTCTAGAGTGTAAGAGTAGGATAAGCGGAGTAACAGAGTAGAAGATGGGTGACATCATGAGGGGTATGTATCAAAAAGACTGTAAGCTGATTGGTGCAGAGTGGCATGTGCTGGTTGTGAGTTTGTCAGGACTAAAAGAGGTCTGTCTCCAGTTGTCTAAACTGAAACCCAGAAACTGAAGGTGTACACCGTGGCTATCACTAAAGTTTCTTGCAAAGCTGCTTACACTGTGTCACTTGTGTGCACGCGTGCAAACCCGTCTAAGCCTGTGTGCGCACGTGTAAGCCTGTGTAAGGCCGTCTAAGTTTGTATACATGAATGTGCACCCGCCTAAGGCTGTGTAAGCCTGTGTAAGCCTGTGTGCACACGTGTACGTGTGTTTGCACTTGTTTGCGCGGCACTGTCTCATGTGGAAACAGAAAGGGGGAAAGGAAGGAAAAGAAGTAGTAGGAAGTTAACCAAGGAGAACTAGCAGAGCTGCCAGGTGAAATCAATCAGAATGAGCCAGTTACACAGGCAGTACAGTAGCCCAGCCCAGCACAGCACTTAAAACTCTGCAAACAACATTCCCCCATGTTTTTCTCAGAAACACTGCAACACTGCAGTCAACAAAGAGAAGTGAAAACTTAAAAAGCTTAAACTGAGACATAAAAATGTTAGGGGCTGCCATTGCTGTTATAAGGCAACATGTGCAAGATGCTGAGGGTGGTGCCATTGCAAATGCTGCTGAGCAACCCACAGTGAGAAGACGGAGAAGAGTGTACAGACCCAGGGTAACCTACCAGGGGCTACATGAGCTGGAGATAGTGGAGTGCTGTAGAGTGGGCAGAGAGCTCCTGCAGCAAATTGTTGAGCTGTGCAGGCCATGCCTCACACACAGAACCAACAGAGGGGAACCCATCCCAGTGGAAACCAAGGTATGTGTTGGCCTAAGAATACTAGCAACAGGTACCTTCCAGAGACCAACTGGTGATATGATGGGGATTTTACAGGCATCAGCATCCAGGGTACTGCACCAGTTTCTGAATGCCATGTCAGCACATGTCGGTGATCATGTATATTTCCCCAATTCCTGTGAGGTATTGGCCAGCAATATGTGCCTCTTCCAGCAAATAGCGGAATACCCTGAGGTAGTGGGTGCAATTGACTGCACGCACATACACATCAAAGCACCAGCTGGTGAGCGGGGTAGGGCCTACATCAACTGCAAGGGCTTCCACTCCTTCAACTGCCAGGTCATGTGTGATGCCCAGGGCATAATACTGAATGTGTGTGCTTGCTGCCCTGGAAGCTACCACAATTCCCATATCTGGCATCTGTTGCAGCTGTACCAGACATTTGCCAATGGGGACATCCCTGACGGTCACCTAGTGGGGGATGCTGGATATGCACTGGAGCTGTGGCTGATGACACCCATCAGAAATGCACACACACCTGAACAAGAACTTCATAATGAGGCACACGCACAAACATGAAATGTAATCGAGCGTGTGTTTGGGATGCTCAAGTCATGGTTCCGGTGCCCGGACACATCTGGTGGAGCCTTGCAGTACTCACCAACTACATGTACCCAAATTGTCATAGTATGTGCCATGCCACACAATATGATCCTGCCAAAACAGCTGTAGCAGTAACAGCATGGGGCATGGGCAAACAGCCCCCCACCATTGCCAAGGCCTGCACTGGCACAGTGTGACTCGGAGGAGGAACAACCTGAGCCTGCCCCAGTAGGCAGAAGTAGGCGTGCCCAGTATGCCTTGTCCTTGGCAAAGAGGCAATGCATAGCACATACACTGGCTCAGTAGAAACCCTGGAAATGATACCTCTCTCAGGCAATGCATAACACATACACTGGCTCAGTAGGAAACCTGGAAATGATACCTCTCTCTGACTCGCACATAAAATAAAAGGGATGCCTAACTTCACACTACCTGTTTCCAAACATGTATAGGCAGTGTAGTATGCGCATTCGACATAGGCAGCCCTGCAGCACCCCCTGAGCCATGACTGCCATGTTTTAAGCAATATAAAGCAGTGCTAAGCAGCCGTCACCAATATCTAGTATATGTTAACAAAATCACTAGTGCAATGTTGGGCAAGGTCAGGGAAAGTTGAGCAAAGTCAGTTAAACATGCTCATATCTGCTTTACTGTTCCTTAAGCAGTCTGGTCTGGCCGGCATGAAAATAAAAAGCAGTGACAGGGATTGAAACCAGGATACTGGGCACTATAGTCACAGTACTGAACCACTAAGCCATGACAGCATTGCAGTGGCACTGACACAGCAGGACAATTGTACACTAATGCAAACACAAAGCAATGCTGTTATCATGCCACTAAAGAGGCAAATGGGTAACCTCACCCACACACCTATGCAGACAGAGAACATCAGGCCAGGTGTTGTGATGTGGGTTGTACAGGCTATGAATTCGCAAGTAATATACGTGACATTGGATGCTAAGATCTGTAGTACAGTAGTATGCCTCAAGCCAGTATGATAGGCAACAGTACAGACTGAAATGGTGTCCTGTACATAGCAGTGCAGGCACAGCAAATGTGTATAAGTGTCAGGTGAAACCCACATCCTATGTACACCCACAGTAACAATCCGGTGTGCCCACGGGTAGAAATGTACAAAGAATAGCTGTCCCCCCTGTATGTAGAAATGTTGATACGTCTATGCAAAGTGTCTCATGGAAGCCCTGCAGGCACAGCATGATCCCTGTTGATTTATGACACAAAAGTGAGCCCTGCTGTAAAAATACAACTTGATTTACCATACACATACAGTATAAATGTGTACAGTGTGCGTGCTCACACACTCCAACAAATGTAGCGGATTTCATTCAGCATCACACTGAAAGGTCGTACTGGGCATGCTCACACACTTAAAGAAATGAAGCAAATGTCAGGCAGGAAGATACTGAAAGGTCATACTGGGCATGCTCACACACTTAGGCTAAATACGGATGTGATAATAAGGGATCTATGGGAAAATGTGTTTAGTCATCTCTACTTCCAGAAACACATTCACAAAGTGGTCTGAAAATCCTGCTATGTGTTCACACAAACTGCCAAGGTCTGTGCAGTCATCAGACCTGTCAGAGAGTACCACAATACACTTGCGATGAATCTGACTAGGCACGTTCAGCAGCTAGAATGACCAATGAAGTCCCTTAACAAGAGAATTACTGGCCTCAAATAGTTGCCCCATGCAACAAGACTGAATGAAACCCAATCTGTACTCTGTTGCATACTGTCTACTCAGGAGATCTCTGCCCAACAGACAGGTCCATGTCATGGTTACACTCAGATCTGTTCTGAGTTACAGCTCAATGGCACTAAATGTACAGAGCCAACTGATATTGCCAACATCCTGGCAGATAGTATCAGTGTTAACTTTACCCCCCTCTCACCCATGAAAGAGCACATCTCTATAATGGAAGACTGCAAAGTTGCTGTCATCACAGCTGCACAGGTAAAATACACTCTCCAAAGCCAGTATCACAGCAGCCATGGGACTAGATAACTTCCCAGGCTGTGTAGTATCAACTTCCCTGAAGTAAACATTAACATGGAAGGCCTGTGGCTACTGAAGTTTCCAAAGGACTGCAAGCTACGAGCCATCATTGTAAACACTAAAGATGTGGACATCCTACAAAAGGGCCTCACTGAGACAGATGGCTGTTGTCCAAGCCATGGGCTGTAGCTCAATGCCAAAAGGTGCATTATCATCACCTTTGTTAAAAACTCTGTAGCCAAGAACTACAACATAGGTGGCAGTATACTTCACACTGTAAGTGTGACAAGAGACCCTGGGTCACAAGTGGCCAGTGGATACAACTGTGATAAGCACTTTCCCACAGTAGTCAGGAAAACCTCTTATGTGGCACACCTCATCACAAAATGTGTCTCATGCAGAATAGAAGAGGACATTGTTCCCCTCTACTCACCACTCACTAGAACTATAAAAGAGTACAACGTCACTGTTGCTATGTACCTCACAAGACAACCACAACAACTGGAAAGCCAGCAGCAATACCTCACAAAGAGCATCAGTGGCCTGAAATACATGCCATACACAGACCATTGCAAAATGCTCCATCTGTACTCCCTTGCATATCGCCTACTCAGAGGTGTTCACTGCCAACATACAAAGCTATGTCAGACATAGAGCTGTTGGATATGATCCACGTAAAACACTCACAATCACTTTGACCTTTGGACCCAAAACCATGAATGAAATACAAAAGGAAGGTGTGTAGCCATTTAACTTATGGATATCTACAACTTCAGGTTACTGGCACAGCATGAGGTCTTGGAGACCATGCAAGTGCAACTAAGATTGGGAAAAGCTGCCCATCAGATTGTAGCCTGCTACAGATAACATACCTTGTCTCAGGAACCTCACTCAGTATTCCAGCGAACAATGGCAAATATAAAGGTCCTATCAAACACCATTATATGAGGAGATTACAACTACCTAAACATTGAGTGGGTGAATTACTCGTATACGACATCCCTTGCCCAATGTGTCCTAGAGTTAAGAAACTCTAACACCCTGGAACAGCTGGTCAGCATGCCCACTAGAGGTGATAACATAATGGACATGATCATCACCAACATGGGGTACCAGTGTTCCACAACAGAGATAAACTCCTCGCTGGTAATATCAGATCATTAAGTAATCACACTGGACATCCACATCCCGCCCCCACACACAGTCAATGAAACCACTGTGAAGACATTTGCAGAAGCATACTGCACACTTCCCAAGACCAAAGTGGAATGTTCTGAAGACCTCTTGCTATAGGATAATGGTATGTAATCTGCATAATCATTTACAAGTGCATCCTATGAGCATCTACAGGGATGCATGGAATTAGACATCACAAATAAAACCAAGATGCACTTATCCAAAAATAGGACAAAAAGCAGGTGTTTGTTGTCCATAAATAAGCTAGACAAGAGAAGGAGGAAATGAACACATGATAGATCCAACTTCACTAAAGGGAAGGCATCACTGATCATTATCAGGAAGAAACAATGATCTCTCATAAAATAATCCAAGGACGGTTTCTAAAGACAAATAGCCAAGGAATGTAAGAATAACAACCACAAAGCTTTTGGTAGCTATACCAGACATGTAGGTGTCAACTTCCAAATATGCTGTCAGCTACTGAAAAAAGGAATGAAATACACCAAACCAACTTTCATTACCTACATCCAGGGGGACAAGTTCAGTGTAAACTCCCCCATCACCCCCAAAAGGGCCTGTGTCCATCACAGAAGGATGCAGAGACCCAGACGTCATGGACATGCAGGTAAAGACAGCCCTCACCAAAGCTAAGAACATAGCATCAATGTGACTGTATGTCGTCCCAGGCTGCGTCTAACACTAGGCCCATAAGGAACTACACCGTCACTGACATTCACTGTCCAGACTCAAGCGTACCACAGGCTATGTACCCAAAGAATGGTATACACTAACAGTCATCCAGCTCCACAAAGGGTGTGCCAAAACAGAACCTGGAAACCATTGCCCAATATGTCTACTCAGCTGGGTCTACAGAGCTATTGAGCAAATTGTCATGGAACACATACACTGAGATATTGGAGATCTCCAGACACTGGACTCTACACAACTTTGCCTCGTTAAAGTAAGAGCCTGGTTCCCAAACCTAGTTGACTTATTTAAAACAGTTACCATGAACATAGATGGAGGTGAAAGTAGTCCACACAGCCCACCTGCACCTCACTAAGGGCTTACTACACCATTCCCCACTCTGTCATCTTGGACCAGTGTACCAGCTTGAACATTAACAGCTATGTCACAGGATGGGTGGCCAAGTGGCTCACAGATCAAACACACATGTTCATAGTTGCGGGTGCCATGTCTAACTCTAAGCCAGTCACAAATGGCATCACACAGGTCTTGGTCCTGGGACGCCACCTGTTCAGTAGATACTGCTCAGAGGTACAGGCAAGCATGGCAGGTGTATGGCTGAACAGGTTTGCAGATGAATGTTAACTGTGGTCCCTAATTGACTGTACAGCTGACACAGACATCCTCCAGAAGTGTCTTACAGAGACAGATATCTGGTGTCAAAACAATGCCCTCAAGCTGAATGGCAAAGAATGCATAGTCATCCCCTTTGGGTAAAACAAAGTGCACACAAATTACCACATAGGTGGTAATTCAGCATGTACGGAGAAAGTCAGTATGGCCCTGGGGACACAGGTAGATAGTAAACTCACCTTTGATGATCACATGGCCAAACTGTTAAGACATTCCTTCAATGTAGCCCATCTAATGTCACCTAATGTAAGCCACTTCGTATAGTCTGATGATGTCACCATCCTACAAATATACCTGTGGAAAGGATAGCTCCCAGTAATGTGTATAGTGTGTCGTGTTAATGTGTACTCCTGTAGTATTATGAAGTAGTTAAGTAGGGGTTTGAATCCTCCATTGGACAGCTGTGTGGTTTCCTTGGGAAGGAGCAACCTTTTAGGAGAGTAGTAAGAGACCTCAAAAGCGCTAAAGTAACCTTTGTCAAGTCTGATGATGTCACCATCCTACAAATATACCTGTGGAAAAGAGAACGCCCAGTAATGTGTATAGCGCGTGGTGTTAATATGTACTCTTCTAGTATCAAGAAGTAGTTAGGTAGGGGTTTGAATCCTGCACTGGACAACTGTGCGCATGTTTGTGTGTGTTCTCCTTGGGCAGGAGCAACCTTTTAGGAGAGTAGTAAGAGACCTCAAAAGCGGTAAACTAACCTTTGTCAAGTCTGATGATGGCATCATCCTACAAATATATCTGTGGAAGAGAGAACGCCCAGTAATGTGTATAGCATGTCGTGTTAATGCGTACTCCTCTAGTATCATGAAGTAGTTAAGTAGGGGTTTGAAATCTCCACTTGGTGAGTGTGTGTGCTGTATGTGTGTGACATTGTTGGTCAATATGTTGTGGGTTTTGCTTTTACCACTGTATGACATATCAGTATGCATTGCACATGTGAGCTAGCTGTGCATCAAATACATATACGTACATGTTACCTCAATGATTGCATGTGTGGGAACCCTGCTTTCCCCAAGAACACAGCTGTCATCCTTGCCAGACTGTGCTGCTGCTTCCCAGACCTTAGGTCACATCTGTATGCTTGTGACAAGGCCAGCCACTGCAGTGATCCCTGGCCTAGGTCATCTGTGTCACACAAAGTCATTACAGTTCCTATTGGAATGTGTGAGTGAGGGTCTATGGCCGAGGTATATGTTAGACCTGTTCAAACGCAGCAAAGTCTGTCAATGATGACTATTCATAACAGGTGTAGAACAACCTATGTGGATATACATGCAGACCCCTTATTGCTTATGTGATCCACCAAAGGATTCCAAAATACCTTTGGAAATGTGATTAACAAAGGAGAGATGACATAACACTTGGTTGCATGTACACATCAGTACCTGCTCATCATGTTGGTGGCTACTACCTATGTGGTACTGTGGGGATAATATGTTCTGTAAAGGTGGATGACTATGCTTAGTTTGGCTTATAGCTTTACAGCATGTGTTTGACAACAGGCATCTGTCTGTATGATACCCTTGTGGAGGATGTGTGTGTCATCTGGAGAATGCATTATAGGCCACAGTATGCATTACCAGACGTGGATGGAAATATCCCTACTGTGATTGCTTGTACCTAACAAAGCTATATGCCAAACAGGAGTGGTGTCAGTAATGGGTGCAGGTGAATACCAGTAGTTACTGCCATTGTATAGTACCTGAAGGATCCAAATGTTGCTGTGTGTCCTACATCTGTGTGTCGGTTGTCAAGACATTATCTAATGATTGGTTAGGGTCAGGCTGTTGAAGTGATGTATGCTACTAAAATGCAAAACAATGACAGATAGTAACAGTATCACCCACAGCACAGTGTCAAACCATGTCATACACACATTTGTAGTCAGGTTCCGGAATGTGTGTGGTACAATGCATACTGGCCACCAATAGAAACTATGGATTGTTACTGTGTAATACAGAGCATGTCACCCTGCCTATGTGTCCACTATACACGTACATGCAGACAGTGCACCTCCACCATGTTCACAACTGTACACCTGCAAATCTGTGCTACACACATCCCACACATACTGTCCATTCTCTAACACATGCTTGTCAATACTGCACACATCAGCCAAATGGCATGTGGCCGGACAATACACAATTGGATCCAACACTGGTGTAAACAACACTACAATGACAATCATAGCTTTAATGCATCATGCCTGCTCAGCTACACCTTCAAGCATATCATTACACTCTACTGCTGACAACATGCTAACATTGCTATACTGTATTATAGACACCCTGTGCATCAGCACCATGGTAGCCTGTTCCTGCATCGATGTTACAGATGACAGGAGGTGACACAGGTTTCATCATATGCACAGGGTGTGTTGTTGGTTTGCCAGAGGCCAACAGTGAGCCATCCAATTGACATGTATGTGTGTGTGTGTGTGTGTGTGTGTGTGTGTGTGTGTGTGCGTGTGTGTGTGTGTGTGTGTGTGTGTGTGTGTGAGGGGCAAGAATACTGGAATGGGCCAATGTTGTTGTAATGTGTGTGGGTATGTGTTAGCCCTATGTGTCTGGAGTATGTGTGTGTGTCTGCATGCACACCACCATTTGGCTGCCATATACGGGTATTTGTGGGACAGCCACAAACTGTACCTGCGAGGCTTTACAGATCACCGTCTCTGGCCACGGATCTGGTACCTGTGCCTTGCAGGGGTGCTACTGACAGTATCAGGTACTAAGCCAGACTGGGTACTATCCCCAGAGGTGGATGATTGTACACTGGACACAGGTCCCTGCTGGGACTGTCCAGAGCCATGTACACATGGTCGTCTAGGATGTTCTATGGACAGCCCACCCCCAACGTTGCTGGGGCTGGTACTCGCACTACGGGAGCGGCTGTGGCTTGAGGGACGTCTGCGGCGACTGCTGGCTGCTGATGTTGCTGGCAGATGTCCATGTTGACATCTCAGCCATCCCGCACTGTCCTGACACATGGACATGACATTGTGGAGGATATTTAAGGTCTCTCCCCAATGTCTATCAGTGACCTCAGTGTAATTGTGGATGGCACCTGCTAGGTCACGGATACTCTCAAGTACAGTGGTGTTATGTTGCCTCTGTGCCCTTAGTCCCTGTCTGGTGTACCGTTCCATATGTGCCTGTGCCTCCATGACTGCCTGGAACATGAGTGAGGTAGTAAGTCCTTTGGCACATCTGTCAGGGGCATGATGAGCAGCAGTGCTCCTACGAGAACCCCTGGACATCTGCCTATGTGGTACCCTTCCAGACATCTGGGTATGGTTGCTGTAAGGGGATGCATGTGCCATAGATACCACACTGTCCTGGCCAATGCCGACTGTATGCTGTCCCTCACCTAAGGCCATTGTTGATTGATGTATTGGCAGTATGACTGTGTGCATGGATGGGGTGGACAGTTGTGTACTGTCAATTGGTGGCCCGACGACAGACCCTGGCAAACACACCTGTCCCTCAACACACCTATCTTCATTATCACTATGTGGCTCAATGACATTAGCTTCCTTGCTGCAGTGAACCACCCCTAACAGAGCACCTGTGGGAGGAACACAGGAAACACACTTAACGACCTGTACATGATGTCAGAACACATGCACACATGCACACATGCACACATGAACACATGCACACATGCACACATGCACACATGCACACATGAACACATGCAGACATGAACACATGCACACAAATACACTCCTCACTACTGCAGATACCCACACACACCACCAGCAATCCACAACATACTCAATAGTGTTTGAAGGTGGGTTACAGTATCACAAGGCAAACAGTCATATCACACGTATCAGCATGCAGAAAATCTGTTGCTCAAGACCATGGAGTGCGAGTGTATACAGCCCTTGTTCATAACAGTATACATGGTTTTGATGCATGTGTGTTGTTGTTTAGTGATTGGCCTCACCCTGGAATGCAATGTGTACATGGACACAACATTGCTGTGCAAGTATTAAAAGCTCTGCAATGTCTTGTGCACCATCACTCAGAGGTATGCATACCATGGCTGGATGTGTATCTTTGTGTCACATAGATATCCATTTCTGATTACAGTGTCTGTGTCAGTAGCAGATAATTGTGGACACAGGTTTAGCACATGCATGCTATGTACACACACAGGATGAGTGGTGCATGTATATGTGATGGAATGTCATTGCTCAACATGGCCATTGTACAGTGGTTATGGTGAGTGTAGGACATATTGTGGACATGCCAGTGCCAGCCATGACATGGCATGCTACAACATGACTGCAACATTAAACATCACACATACCCAATGTGTGTCATGTGACCTATACATTCAATAGCATTACAAGACATATATGTGTCACTTTGTACAAATGGTGATTGCTATGCATATTGTGTATAGTTGCATATGTTTGCACACACACAACATTGAGGTGCATAGCAATGACTGCTATGTGTAGTACTGTGGTCACTGTAACTGGATGGGGTGTAGTACCATGAGCCATCATCATCATGCATCATGTAGTCACTCAAGGCTACTAATGTGTGCCAGACCGCCACCTAGCATGCTGTGCCTGAACTGCAGTACTGTGGCTACATTCAAAATTACACAGCCACTTGTTACATGGGCTTGTATGGTGCCCAATAGGGACCATTGTCTAACATGAATGTGTTATTTGTTGAAGAGTGTCGCACAGCCCCATGATAGGCCTCTACCCCTCAGGTATATTATGTGTGCTGTGTGGATGACATGTGGGATACCGAAGTGTGACCTTACAGCGGGTGTCTGGATACGCCATGTGTAGCATGTTAAGGTGTACTGCGTATGACAAAGTTGTGTATGTTGTGTACATGTGTATCAACTATGCCTATCCAATGTCCAGTACGGTGTTGCCACAATTGTGTGTGATGCTCTGTGTATTGCATGTGATTGAGGCAGCTACTGACATTACTGAGATGTGCATAGTCTCACAGCAAACATGCACAGCATGCATTATGTGTAGGTGTGCTACGTGTACATTGCCTACACCTCACCTGTGACATGCACATTTCATTAGCAATATTAAATTTATAACACACTCACCAGCATGGATCAGCTGCCTTGCTGTCACACCAGAGGGACCTACAAGAATATGAGACAGTTTGTCAGTGGCCACAACTGTGGCATTGCTACTGTGAGCTTGCTAAACTACAGTAGTACAACAGTCGACTTTCACAGGCGTACACATTATATTCCAATATCAGTATTGCACAACACTAGACAGCACAACTGCTAAACACACAGTACACATCTCACATATGCATAATCTACCAATACAAGTAACAGTAGTCTACATATATGGCATGTTACCTACACGCTCCATGTCAACATGCTGGGTGGCTCTGGCCTCCATGATGACACATGTATGTTGCTGTTCCTGTTGTTGGCCAGGAGCCACCATGCTTAGGAGCAGCTCCTCCACTCTGGTGAGGGGGGATGAATGGCTACCCCACCACCTGTGGCAAGCTGTTGTCTACGGATATCAGACATACGCTGCCATGCATGTCTAATTAAATCACTGCAGTGATGGCGTACCTGCTCATATGTCCGGTTATGCATGCCTATGTCATTTACCCGACGAACAAGATCTTGCGACAGTGCAGTCCACTCATGCTGGTTCTGGCTGGTTCTAGAGAACAGCAGGCTGTAGTGCTGCACCAGGCTGCTGTGTATTTCCTGTTCATCTGCAGCTGTATAACACGTGTTTCGACTGTGGGCCATTACCCTGGAAGACAATTAAACAATATGTGTGAGCAAGTCATGTGGCAAACTTAACATTCTAAAGTACAGATATCACTTAACTGCCATATATAGCATCCGATTGGCTGTCAGAGGATACACACATTCAATACCATATATCAGTGCTCAGGCCACAAATGGCTGACAGTGCCTGGCATGCTCTATATATCAAACCATGTTCTGCACAGCAGCAAAAAGAAGCCAGTATGTAAGACTATACACCAGTACATGGCACACTGTATGTGACACAATGCACCACCTTGCCACAGGAGGTATCTATCAAGATAATGCATAAAGAAAGATGTCATTCATTGCAATGAATGTAAAGTACAGTTACAGTATTCCCAGTATACCACCCTAGTCGTTGATGCCAAACCCCTGCCTAACATATGTGCACAGTTGTTAATATAGGTGGCATACTGCTGTACTAGACTATACATGTTGCTAGATACACATGTATACCCTGTAACACAGATATGATTGAGGGCATGGTACAGGCATAACTACACACACATCAGACATACATACAACACACAAATGTATGGCAACCCAGATGAGCTTTACCTGTGTACCATACAGTACTGTGTGTCACTACTTACAAAACCTTATGCCTGAGGTATGTAATCTATGAGGACTACATGGAACACACAGAACAGTGTCTCCAAGCAATGTGAGCATACACCATACTGTGCTGTTTAGGCCTACAGCTTCAGGTAGTACTACAGTTCATATGGGAGTTGGATTCACCAGCAGTACCACTGCACTAGGGCCTAGAACAGCCTAGCCATATGCTACCCTGGCCTTTGACACACATGTAATTTAATTTCACTTGCCCCTTGTCAACCAGAGCCACAGAGGTGATTCTCGGTGTATATTTCCTATCTCACAACAAATCATCAGGAGTATTTATGACAACTGCTTATGAGGAGCTTTGTTTCCTATTGATAGGTGGTTTGTTCTAAACTATGGCATGTCTCTGAGATAGGAATCTATCCCTCCAGCATGTGCTGTTTAGTGAGCTGACAAGGTTTAGGGCCCTAGAGCATGTAGCTCGAAGGGATTGTGATATGTTTACGTGGAGGATGTCCAACAGCTATGGGTGTGACATACCTCTGTATGTTAGGCAGAGGTCACCTCTGGGTAGGCAGTATGCGACACAGTATAGCTGTGGTTTTGTGAGTTGGTCTGCATAGGGCATGAGGATGGTATTACTCTTTGTGAGGTATGTCTGTGGCCTTTCCAGTTGCTGTAGTTGTCATGTGAGGTACATACCACATGTGGCATTGTACTCTATAATGGGTTTTAAGTGTGATGAGTAGAGGGGAACACTGACTTATATTTCCCTAGATGACACACCTTGGTCACCAGGCACCTGTCGCAGGAAGTATGACCCCGTGTCTTTCTCTCTCTCTCTCTCTCTATATATATATATATATATATATATATATATATATAGATAGATATATATACACATACATACACACATACATATAAACATCCATTGCTGTACATATAGATGTACATATAGGCACATATACAGTCCAATTTTCATGGTGGGAATATCAATTATGCGACAATTGTGAGATATACAGTTATGTAATAATATTGCACAGTGTTGTGTAGAATGCATTGAAGGTGTACTCAGCCCACTGGCTGCAACACTGCAAAACTGACAAATCATACCCACAGCGTTTAATTGCCACATGTTATATACCAGCACTGCATGCTGTTTTCTTTGCCACACACTACAACCTACATAGAAATATGCACATAACAACCTTCAACAACATATATATATATATATATATATATATATATATATATATATATATATATATATATATATATATTCACCCTTCACAAACAGTTGCAGTATGTCCCTTGCCCTATGCACATGTACAGATACATATGGATACGTACTGCTACCACATATGGATGATTCACAGTATGTAGAGTACACTTCAAAAACATCTACTACATGCCAGCAAATACATATGTGTTACATACCTTTCCTTTGTATTTCTTTGTTCCGTCTGTTTTTAAAGTTTTTTTTTTTTTAATTATTATTTTATTTTTTTGGTGTTTTTTTTTGGGGGGGGGTTCTCTGTCTGTTGATGTTGCTCTTTCTTTTTCTGTGTCTGTCTGTTTCTGTCTCTTTGTCTTTGTCTGTGTCTCTGTCTCTGTCTCTCTCTCTCTCTCTCGCTCTCTCTCTCTGTTGCTGCAATGATATTATTGCATGTGTGGACAGCAAGTACAGTCTGCTTTTCTAGGTATCTGCACATGTGCATGTGATGGCTTCTGCACCAATTGGTGCCCACCATTTAGTAATTGCATGCAGCCTGCTGTGTGGTAATTGCAGTACTCACTGTCATAGCAGCCCATTGCTGTAAAATGCTAAGTTAAGTAGGCGTAGCCCTTTCAGCTTTCCAAAGTGGGGCCCATGCTTGTTTGCTGTGGACACCATTGTGTCAGTCAGAAGGTTGGTATACTTCCTATATTTGAAGCTAGGGTTGTAGCCAGTGATTTGCATGTTGTACTCAAACCTGAATGTTGCTGCTTCCAGTAGACACTTGCCAGTGTAGAATTTTACTCACCCCTCCAAATGCTAACACAAGATACATGGGAGTATGGACTTTCTTTTCTAATTAGACAATTAACTGCTGTACAAAAGTAGTTATTGCAATGTATTTTTCTGGCACATGAACTGTTTGTGAACTACTATACTGTAACTATTAATTTACTCACTTCTGAACAGTTTGTGGGTTTTTTGTGTTGACATTAGCACAGGCTGCTCAAGACAACTGGACTGATTTCAGTACTGAGTATGCCTACCTACATCCTTGGTACAGCCTGAATACACAGGTATATTGTACTCTTGGGTAGGGGTGCAGAAGTACAGAGAGCATTATTTATTATTTTGTGATGTTTATCTTGCTGAACATATAGGTTTGCTGTGTAGCTGTTAGTCTATCAAGGCAAGTAGTCTGTCTGCGTAGCTCCCACCTGTGGACATAGCCAGATAGTAGCCAGAGGTTAGCCTATTATTCTTTGTCTGTGCACCACATCGGTCTTTTCAGCAGTGGAACAATGGCATTGTCACAGTTGGTTTCTACCAGTGCATGGCTACATCGTTTGATATTTCTGTGTTGTACTCCTACATAAGGGTATGTTTGTGGAACTCCTTACAAAGCTATTTGCAGAGTGTGTAACAGCAGAAAAGCTGATATGCTGTGTGTTTCTGCCTCTGCCAGGCCTCTGATACACTCATGTATATTTTTCAACTGCCTCAGAGAAAGGTACATATAAGTGAGATACACCTGTAATATATTACAGATATTAAGCTGAGACTGTGAGAGAATCAGAGCATATGTATTAATACACCTTTTCTGATGTGCAAGCAGTGTCTACTCTTACTCATTGACATTATTCATTAAGTGTAATTCACCACTCTTCTGCCTAACATCTGTACTTTTCAGAGGGATTCAGAGGGACACAGCTAACATTTGTTTACGAATCAGGGACATCCCTGAAAAGCAGTCACAGTTGGGAAGTATGGGCTCTGCCCTATTCAAATATGCCGGTGTTTATCCTGCTCTGATACTGTGTGGAGTTTGTAAAGTGCTACTGTAACATTATTTCCTGCTGGAATGGCTGGTTCTCTTTTCACAGTCATGTCATGCAATTCCACAACAACTGCTGGTAAAGATCCACAGAACAAGATTTGTGTTTTAGCATTCCTATTTTCCCTTTACATTCACTCATTGTAATGCATGATATATTTATTACAGCACCAACTTGTTGTATGTCTACTGTGGCTTAATGGTACTTCATGCAGTGTAGTGTGTCCAAGGTCTGGGGTTCGAGACTGACAGAGGTGATTTATTTTGCTGCTCAGCAGAACAAGGGCCCTGCCATGCAGAGTGACTAAGGCACTTTTAAGCAGTTGTAAGTGGGTTTGCATGAGTTTGTGCGATGCTTAGCGATGCATAGCTAAGCGCACACAAGCGTACACTCGCGCACCCCTGCTAACTACTGCTTAAAAGTGCTTACTCCTGCTAAGCCCCGTGCTAATTTCTTTGAAAGAAAAGAAAATGGGGAGATAGGAAAGTTGTGAAAAAGAGGGCACAAATAGGGAAAGAGTAGGGAAACCAGCTCAGGATGTGCAGGATGGGTGTAGGGAAGGTCCATAGCTGCCCATTTCTTTACCAGCAGCAGCTGTGCATATGTTAGAAATTTGAAGTGAAATTTGAAACTTTCCACCCCTGAGAGATGGGTGAGGACAACGAAGTAAGTTGTACTGCCAATTATAATTATCAGTTTACATGTCCAGCGGACATGTGTGCGAAATGGGCAGCTATGTATGGGGCGTGATTTTTTTGCGGGAGCAGATTGTCCATTTTTTTTCCCAGGTGAGAATGGAATGTGAGGTAGGGGAAGTAGGTATGTTATGGGAGGTAGGTTGGGGAGGTAAACAGCCAAGACAAACAAGACGCATACAGGGGCGGAATATGACACATGGGGTGGATGAACACAATTGACGGGGAAGGATGTTTGGAAATCGCAAGCCCTTGAGCCCACAGATGGTAATAGTGGAACTGAGATCCCCACCCATGGGCAATCACCAATGCACCTTCACAGCCCGGAGGATGGCTGTGCTGGGGGCTGTATAGGAGGGGCAGGCTCACCTGTGAGTCATGCCACTCTTGCCTCGAGCTGGCATAGGGGATCAGTGACTGAACGCTGAATCTCCCTATGCACCCCAGCCTGGCCCCTTTGGAGGGTGACAAGTGACCCTTCTCTGCCCACGCTTGCATGGGGGGACAAGCCCCATCCCCTGCAGCACTTCCACCTGAAGGTGGCACAGGACCAATGGAGGAGGGGGGCCTGGGCTGGGCACCGGACCTGCTGGTGCCAGGTGCAATTGCCAGCTGAGGAGGGACAGGTGGGTACGCTGGGACTGGCATTCCCATACATTCTATGTTTAGGTATATTTAATGACAACATAGACAACAGAATTCCAAATTAGTTGTAACAGCATGCAGTAATATTCCCATTAACTCAACACACCAGGGTTACAACAGTTGAACAACTAGCATAACACATGCATATATTGAATGACAGAGCACATTCCAACAGCATGCAGGAATGATTGTTGGCAACAGGCCACCAAGATTGTGGTGTTTGAACAGGGCACATGCATGAAAGTAAATGCAAATATTTATAGAACAATAGGACATATGTCCCAACAAATGTTTTGAGATTACACATACCCATTGAGGTGTGGAATTGCATTGTTTATGCACATACAGTAGGGTGTAAAAAGATACCTTCATTAACATTTATATGTACTTATAGTTTACACTACATTCCTATTGACTGCAGGTGTATATCCCCGACATGTATTATTACACTAGGCAACGTGCATTAGGTTGTGTAATGGGTTTGGCTAGTTCATTATATACCTGACCTATATCTGACATACTAACTGTCCAGGATGCAGATGTTACTGCTACGTATTTATTTATTTTATTTATATTTATATTTATATATCTACATATCTGGATGTGTTCACGTGACATTTTCTGTTATATTTCTACAGCCCCTTACATTTCTAGCAGCACACTCACATTTTTGAGGGAACACAATAACAAGCTACTCGTGTGCCAGATTTACCTATGCATGCCAGCCATTAATCAACTGTTGAGGACTGTATATATGCTTAGCAGCTACTGGCGCTCCCTTCATCCACTTCATATGGGACTGCCCAACTGTGGGTTGACAGCGCTTACTACAACAGTACTATTTAGATAATGCAAGAGTACAACAACATATTCAAGTAAGTGACACAGACACACTCCAGGTATTATACATTTATTAATTACATTACACACTTTCTAGAGGCTCTCTCATTTATTTGATATTACAGTGCATGCAGAAGACTTATTCAAGATGTATTATACCTTTATTAATAGGTTACAATACTCTTTTTCAGGCTCGCTCACTTATTTTATATAACAGTACATGCAGAGATATTATTCAGGACTTATTTTACCTTTATTAATGGGTTACAACACTCTTTTTCTGGCTCTTTCACTTATTTTATATAACAGTATATGCAGAGGAATTATTCAGGGCATTTTATGCCTTTATTATTGTGCTACAACACTTCTTTTCAGGCTCTCTCATTTATTTTATATAACAATACATGCAGAATAATTACTAACCTACCTGGTGGTGCAGCCTTAGCAGCCTATCTGCATAGGCTTGCTGATTAGCAGCATGGACACCTGCAGCTGTGAAGTAAATGAAGGGATATTGAGACATACCTGTCCATTATATAGACTACAATAGCATTTCTTACATACTTCATTCCATGGCTACCTACTCAGTAGTGGGGCATCTTGACTGTCATGGGCATCCTGCATCCAATGGTTCAGTAGGTCCTGCTTCCATCTCTTCAGGTCTGCATGGTGGTGATGGACCTGCTCACCAGTCCGAGGGACGCCTGTGGCACTGGTGAGATCATGAGCTAACCGGTTCCAAGCCTCTGCTTTGTACTCCATCCCTTGGAACTGGCCCTACAGGAGTCTTGACTCATGATGGTGGACTAGGAGCCAAACCATGTATTTTGACTCGTCGATGCCCCACCGTTGTGCTCAAAAGCGAGTACCCTCTCCAGCACCTGCCATTCTGACTGCAAATGGGAGCTACAATCAGTTATGGCGAGTATTCCCGCCTATGGAGCTTAAATATGCCTCATTTCCCGCACTTATTTGTGATTGGCCATTTTTAAAAATTCTCAGCTAACAGCAAACCTGCTTAGCAATGGTTAAACTTACATTTATAAGTATATGTATGTTAACAGTGCATGTTTATGCTCAGCTGTCATAGCTTTGTGGTTCTGTACTTTGATTATGATGCACAGTATCCCGGGTTCGAAGCCTGTCATTGTTTTTTATTTTACTACTGGCCTGACCGGCTAGGAGGTGTGACTATGTTTAGCCAAATTTGCTCTACTTTGCCAACGTTGCTCTACATTGCTCTATGTTGCCTGACGTTGCCAAACATGTTTTGTATGCGCGAGTTGGCGCAATGCGCAGCTACCCACAAAGCCATTGCGCTAGTTAAAGCAGTGCTAAACTATGGGCAATTATTCTTAAATTGCTTACTATTGGTAAACATTGCTTAGCAGTGCTTCACATTGCTTACGATAGGTTACTTATGCATTCATTAGTATGCATGACCGTTTCACCTTCTTATATATATATTTAAAATATCGTTCACTACTACATAGGCCATTTCAATGCATTTTAATAAAATGTAAAAGGTTAATGTCAGGAATTATTTATATGCACATATTTCCTACTGAAAATGGAATAGGGAGTGGTGGGACTCGAACCTGGAATGCCTCCTCTTTGTGCGAAGGCTCTTCCACTACGCTATTGCTATTTGGCTTAATTTGCATATTAGTAGTTTATTATCCTCTTCGATGTCTAAACTGCTTACTGTAGCTAAGCAATGGGCACACCTGCGCACACATGTGCAAATATGGGCAGCTATTTCGGGAATAATAAAAAAAAAAATGTTTTACATTTTATTTCATTTTTACAGGGGTTTTGGATGTGGGAGAGTGTAGTGTTGGGGTATACACATTTGAGCGGACTCGCTCATATCTGCTGACATTTGCAGATTTAGGCACTTGCAGGGGCGTGGATATTGGGACTACTCGGCAATCTGACACACCCCCTGCACTCCTTCACGGTCCGAGTTAGCCTTAGAGTTGAGTCAGCGCGCCCTCATGAATATGCATGGTGCGCTGACATCATGCTCTTAGGCAGCCGTTTCTGAGTAAGACTTAGTTAGTCTTACACGGAAGATTACTGAATCCCCCCAATATCTCCTCTTGTTGTTGAACCACTGGCCTTTCTTCCGGTGTCTGTTCCTCCATTGCTGTGGTTGTTGTTGTTATTCTGTACCATGTTGCTGATTTCATTGGGCCTCTTCCCTTTTGCTCTGTAAATGTTCCGATCTCCTCAACTGTGGAGACCGGTCTAAAAAACATTGCTGTTCATTGTCCAAATCATTAACTATATATTCAGAGTATTACAGTCAAAATCAGCATTTTTATCATAAATCCGTTCACCCCCCTTAGTAAGCACATTGTTCCCTTCAACATTGTTGTTACCAAAAACATATGCAGTGTTGTTCTTATATTCACACATGTCCCTAGATAATTTTTTAATCTTGACCTTCATACTTTTCTTTACATATTTTTCTATATTAGTCAAAACTGTTTGATAACTTTTGACATGTTGAAAAAATAACAAATCACTAGCAATACTTTTGTTGAGGGAAACTATCTCACTTTCAAGTATTTTTAACTTACTTTGATTGTTTTTTAAGATACTGTTCAACATTTCAAGCCCAGTCCAAGCAAACAAATCAACCAGTTCTTTATAGGCCTGAGACCCTTTGTCAATGCCATTCGGAAGTTTCCAGACTCTGAGTCCTTTCGTCACTTGTTTTAGTGCCATGGATTTAGATAAAAAAGCATTATCCAGTTGCAACCCTCTAAATTTACGACAAATGCGCTCGAAGCATTCAAGTTGTTGCTTAACAGTTAATGTATTCTTTCTCTCCTCATTCAAGACCGAGAAGTCCAATTCTGCTACCTGAAGCCATTGCTGGATATCCTTAAAATTGAAATTGTGTATTAAAGACATTAGAAATGCAATTAATGTGAGGCATGATACCTGCCATTTTGATAATCTTACTAGTGATGAAAGGAAGGCCATGTTTGAATTAGCTAATAACACTGAACTTAGAATTATGAAGCCTGATAAGGGGGTAGGGGTCATAATTATGTCACAATTTGATTATATATCTAGAATGCAAGACATTCTTGATGATCCCACCACTTATCAGAGGGTATCCATCAATGAACTTAATATAGCTTATCGAAAATAGATTTATTTTTTTGGATGCCCTATACCAAAGAGCCATACAAGAGGATGAGTTTAATTTTCTGAATGTGGAACATTCAGTCACACCCGCTGTATTTGGAATTCCTAAAATCCATAAAAATTTGAATGATCCATCATTTCAAGCTATTGTGTCATCTAGGGGCTCAAAGGCAGAGACAATGGCTGCTTATGTGGATAGGGATATACAGCGGTTGGTGACTGGAGTTCCACATATATTGAAAGACTCTTGGCATTGTCTCAAAAGGCTAAGTCCCCTGAGTAGGGATGATAATGATTGGACATTTCTTACCATTGATGTGATTAACCTTTTTATGGTTATACCACATGAGGAGGATATTAAGTATTTCAGAAAGAGTTTGGTTGAAAGTGGATGGTTCTGTGGTGGCAAAGTAAATATGATGGTAGCTCTTATGGAAATGGTGCTGAACAATAACTCTATGAGTTTTGAAGGAGAAATTTACCACCAAATTTCGGGAGTAGCAATGGGGGCAAAATGTGCTCCCGGATTTGCCAATTTAGTTTTGCTCCATTGGGAGAAAAAGTTTGTTTTTCAATCACCATTTATGGACAAGATAGCCTTGTATAACCATTTTTTGGATGATGTATTGGTCCTTTGGAAAGGTAACAGGGAAGAGGCTTTGCAATTTGTAGAATATATGACATCCTTTCTAACTTTTACGAGTAAGTGGAATAGTGAAACCTCTGATTTTTTTAGATATTAAGTTGACCAAAACGTCAGAGGGGTTGCAGAGTAATGTCTTCAGGAAGGATACTTACAGCAACTCATTACTCCATTATAAGAGTTGTCACTCTCCCCATCAATGTAGGGGAATTGTTAAAGGGCAGATGGTTAGGTTGTCATGACTTATTAGTGACAGCAATGTTTATAACCCAGAACTGTATACATTGATAGGATTGTATAAAGATAGGGGATACCCTTTCAAAATGTTAACAACAATACGAAATGACGTCATCAGTAAAAGGGAGACCTCTTTTACACCCATTTTATGGGGAAACAACATTGGATTGGATGAAAGAACTAATATTTTTGATTCAAGAGCTTTAGTTCTGAAATATAATAACCAAACATCCAACCTAATGGAAGTCATTCGAACAGCTTGGGATGTAACATTTGACAAGGAATTGAAGAGAGATTTAGGAAATTATCCTAGGGTTGTGTTTTCAAGGGGCAGAAATATAAAAGAGTTTTTGGAATCACATATACCCACATATACATGTCCCAAGATGTATAAATGTGGGACATGTAAGTTTTGTAGATATATAAATGATGGGCCCTATGTTACTGTCCCAGGGAACAACAGAAGTATACCCTGTCCAGGCAGGTGCAGTTGCAACACCCAAAAGGTGGTATATTTAGCAACGTGCACCACCTGTATTGGGTTTTACATTGGGAAAACCACATGTAGACTGAAGGACAGGATATCTGAACATCTTAGGGCTATTAGGGTAAAAGATTCACACAATGGCCTATAAATGCACAGTGTTGCTTGTTTAAATTACAACAGTTTATATTTTTTGTAATTGATAGGGTTGTTCCCAGTGAGAGAGGAGGGGATGACAACCTAAGGGTTGAACTTTTGGAATATAAATGACAGGTTATCTTAAACGCAATTTCTCCACCTGGTCTAAATGACCAGATATCTATAAGGCCGGTTTTGAAACAGAGAGCTAATAAACTGTGATTGTATAAATAAGAACAGTTATTAAAATGTCATGAACAGCACAACATTTATATGAATTTTTTTTATATTTGAATATATCTTACAAAGCTTTTATTTAGGCAGGAATATTTATGAATGCCATTATTATGTGATGACAGTATTGGTTTAAATGTGTTATTTAGGGATGTATCTTTAAGATGATGACATGTTTTTTATTGGAGGTTGAGTAACTTGAAGTGTATATAAATACTGTATGGGTATGGTTTCCACTACTTTGATGATGCAATTAGTGGATGGTGAAAGCGCTAAGTTTGTGGAGCTAGAATAAAACCCACTGGAAGTGTGCTTTGGCTCGTGTTTTTCAACTTGTGTTTTTTACTAGTTTATTCACCCTTTGGGCGATTTGTTTTGTGTTCATGATTGCTTGGTTGAATTCTGACTCAACCACATCTCTGGTGTGTTTTTTTGGTGTTTATGGCTTCCAGGGCAGCCAGCACACACATTCATTATAATGCCCTGTGCATCGCACACAACCTGGCAGTTGATGGAGCAGAAGCCCTTGCGCTCGATCTAGACTCTACCCTGCTCACCGGGTGGTGCTTTCATGCATATGTGCGTGCAGTCTATAGCACCCACTACCTCAGGGTATTCTGCTATTTGGTGGAACAGTTGCATATTGCTGGCCAACGCCTCATGGGTGCTGGGGAAATATACATGCTCACCGGCATGTGCTGACATGGCATCCAGGAACTGGTGGAGTACCCTTGATGCTGATGCCTGTGAGATCCCCATCATATCCCCAGTTGGCTTTTGGAAGGTACCTGTAGCTAGTATTCTTAGGCCTACACATACCTTGGTATCCACTGGAATGGGTTAATTCTGTGTGTCAGGCATGGTCGGCACAGCTCAACAATTTGCTGTAAGTGGTCCCTGTCCACCCTATAGCGCTCCACTATCTCCAGCTCATGTAGCCACTGGTAGGTTACCCTGGGTCTGTATACTCTTTTCTATCTCCTCACTGTGGGTTGGTCAATGACATTCACATCCTCACCACCCTCAGCCTCTTCCACATGTTGTTGTATGATAGCTATTGCAGCCACTATCATTTTTTTGTTTTGTTTGTTAAAACTTCCCCGCTTGCATAGATCAGAGGTGTAGAGTATGGGAAAAAACAGAGGGAAAGGTGTTTGCATGGTTTATAGTAGTATTCTGGACTGGGCTGGACTGCTACCTGTGTAATTGGCTGATTCTGATACAGTTCTTCTGCCAGCTAAACTAGTTCTCCTAGATAACCTACCTACTGCTGTTTTCCTTTCCCATTGCCTTCCTGTTTATGCCCGGGGGCATGCCGCACAAACACAGTGCTCAAATATGCACGGAGCTACTATTTCCTGGTTTACTTTTTTGTTTTCCTTTAAAACCTGGTGTGTGGCACGCACACCTGCTTAGGCAATGTAAAGAGTGCTAGGCAGCCTCAGACACACCCCCTTGCTTAGCTGTACTAAGCTAGGAGCAAACCCAAGCCACGGGGTTCTAATCCACTTACAGTATGTCTGACACCCCCCAATGATGTCAGCTAACTCCTAGGCTTGCACCAAGCTATCCCTGCTCTTACACTGTTGGGAGCTGCCCAGCATGCTGGGGAAATCTGGGATTCACTGTCATTCCCCTCATTTTCATAGAATTGCTTGCTAATGCATAGTTACATGTCCCACACTGAGCCTCCTCCCTTAGCAACTATTATTCACTGGCCATGATGTCTTCTGCCTGCCATTGAGTACATTGAGTATAATGGCAGAATAGTGTTTTTGGTTAGAATGCTTATTTAAGTTATTTTTTCTTATTTTCCCCCTGATCCCATTTGCGTGCCACTGCCCTATGCTTAAACAGCCGAGATCGGTTAAAAAAAAGTAAAAGTTCAATTTTTTTTTGTAAGTGTTTTCCATGCCAATGGCCTTATTGTTGGCCATTGGTATGCTTTATACATGATATCCACCCTTTATTTGGAGCTGTCATGGCTCCGTTTTGTCATTTGCAGGAATGTACTCCGTTACTGGTGGAGTACATTTCTGTAGATTACACTAGTCATGCACGGCAGGTTTCCAGCTTCCTGGATCGCAAATTCATGTAATTTGCATGGATTTCTCCTGCAAATGGGGTAATTTGCATACAGGGGCTGAGTCCGTGCAGGACTAATGCAGGAATGCTCGTGCACACCCCTACAGGTTATTCCTGGATCACACGGCAGACATATTGCCTGCTGGAGCTCCTGCACTAGTCCTGCACGCAGTGCAGGGCTTGCAGAATCTGGAGGGTGGTCTTGAAATGTGCAAAAACAACACTTAAGGCAGGAAAGCTTCAGCATCAAGAAAATATCAGCCTGGGACATGAATGCGATATAAAGGAACTTGAGCAGGAACTGATGAATGACTGACAATAAAACATGAACAAATGCAACAAAACTCAGTAAGGAATATTTTAGAGGACTAAAATTAACACTAAAAATGGCCCTGACGTCTAGGAACAAAGTCCAAGCTATAAACCAATTTGTTCTTCTTCTTCTAACTTGCAGTTTTAGGATGATTAACTCACCCCCAAAGGTACTAGATCTGTTGAACATGAAAATAAAAAACGCTTCTTGCTTCTCAAATGATACATAAAAATCAGTGTATACCAAGATTATATATTTCTTATTCTGAAGGAAGTATGGGCTTCTTCAAAACTGGTTACATGTACAGATCTGCAGTCATAGTATTTCATATGTGTCTGCTGACCTCATTAGATACAGAGTGAAAGTTTTGAAACATGAAGAGAACAAATCTAAGATGATGCCCTTGCTTCGTTTGGCAGAAGCATATAAATGCAAGCAGGAATGAAAAAAAAAAAAACTAGACATAGGCAAAGATCAGCCAGCACCTAAATGTGTGAAAACAAAAAAGAAAAAATGTAAGGAGAAGGATTAGATGAATGAGTAGACAAGAAATTTGGAAAAGGCATAAATATAGTTGCAAGTATAGAAAACTCCTGGAACAATCTCATGTTGGTCAGGATCTGACACAGGAATGGTTAAGGATAGGTGCATTTAAGCCTAAAGGCAAAAAGTTAATAATACTGGCCCAGGATAGTGAATTACATAGATGGTGGTTTACAAAGTCCATTGAACATGTGGGACAAACAGACAAACAAATGCAGGTTCTGCAAAAGCAGACCTGGAAACAGTTCCACATCTTGTTGTTCGGTGTGATATACTAATGGCAGTGGGCCGGCATACTGAAAGACATAATACTGTTGCAAGATAGTTGGACTGGGGATTGCGCAAACATTGCAATAATTAAGTAGTTGAGAAGCACTGGAAACATGATTCCCAAACTATTACAGAGAATGATGAAGTTTATATCACATGGGATTACCCATTACCAACCATTCAAAAATAGATGCAAGAAAACTACATATAGTAGTCCATAAAAAGAAGACAAAAGTAGCATTGGTCATTGAAATTGCTACACCCAGTGATTAAAAAGTCTTACATACAGAGAGACACAAAGTCATAAAATACCATGCTCTGCAGGGAGCAACAAGGGCAATGTGGAAGAAGGATACCCAGACAGTTCCAATAGTAGCAGAAGTAATGGGTCTCATAAAAAGTGTTTACAGTCTTATTTAGAAATGCTACTGACAGTAGGAGTCACTTCTGGGCACACTGTGGGTGTTGCAAAGAGCACTATTGGCTAACATCAAAGATTGAAACAATAATTGGGGTCAGACAATGAAACAGTCAATAGTCAGGGTCAAACAAAAAAAAAAATTCCAAAGCTGACTACATTCTTCTAAGAGCAGGTATAAGCAGCTTCACAGCCACTGTCCCTTCAGTTGGAGCTAGCACTAATATCCAAGCTTATACCAAAAAACTATCTGAGCACCTGTATAGCTGTATGGACTCCTCACCAATACCTGATAGGACCAAATCATCTTCATCAAGGAAGAGTAAACCTGTCTGGTAGACAGCAGCGATAAACAAACTCTATGATAAAAAGAAAAAAAAAATTGATGTCCAGGACCAAGAAAGAGCAGGTGCCAATTAGGAAGCAATCTCTCCTTTGTCTGAACATCAAATAAAATAAGGTCACTGGTGAAATATTGTAAGGCTAACTTCAAGTCCAAATTGGCCACATCCACTAAGGACAATCACAAGGCCTTCTTCACATAAGTCTGCAATCTAAAAGGTAGCACCCAAATCTGCTCTGAACTGGTGGTCAATAACACCACATACACAAACACTGTAGATATAGCCAACCTGGTGGCAGACAGATTCAGTTAAAACTTCACTTCCCTGCCCCCCCTCCCCCCATCAGTAAACCAGGACATTAGCAGCACCTGGCCTCTCCTCTCATCACCAGACAGCAGGTCTTTAATGCTCTGTCAAAGGCAAAAATACAGTCTCCATGGGACTTGACAACATCCCTGGCTGTACCGTACATGAACTCAGGCATGAACTCTCGGCTCATTTAGGCACCCTATTCAACCAAAGCTTGAGCACTGGTTTCATCCCAACTGAATGGAGGGCAGCCACTGTCATCCTTCTACACAAAGGTGGAGTGTCCACTGACCCATGCAATATAGGCCCATCAGCCTAACTAGCCTGATCTGCAAGGTCATGGAATGCATTATCATGGACCTTACAAACAAGGGCATTGGTAACCTCCAAATGCTTGACCCCACACAGTTTGGTTTTGTCAAAGGGAGATCATGCCTGTTAAAGTTAGTCAACTTCTTCAAAACAATCATCAAAGCCATGGACAAGGGGAAGACAGTGCACACCACCTATTTTGACATAGGTAAAGCCTTTGACACTATTCCCCACTCAGGCACAAGAGATAAACTCCCAGCTAGGCATCAACCCATATGTTACCAGATGGTTAGCTAACTGGCTCACTGACAGAAGCCATTCAGTCAAGATAGGGGAAGCTGCCTCTAGTAGTAGACCCGTAATGAGTGGTGTACACCAAAGATCTGTTTTGGGGGCTCTACTGTTTGGGATATACTTTTCTGAGGTGCAAGCCAAAACCTTTGGTCTGTGGCTGACCAAGTTTGCAGATGACTGTAAGCTGGGTGCTGTCTTAAATTCCCCTAGTGATGTGAACATCCTTCAATAGGGCCTTACCCAAACTAATGACTGGTGTCAGAAACATGTCCTCAAACTGAATACCAAGAAATGCATCATTATCCCCTTTGGGGAAAATGCATTCCCACTGATCATTACATTAATAGCAATGTACTAAGCACACAATCAGTCATGAGAGACTTGGGCACCCAGGTTGACAGCAACCTGACATTTGACCACCATATTGCTTCCATTGTACTGAAGGCTTTCTACATGGCCTCCCTTATAAATAAGGGTATTTTAGTCAGAAATAAAAAGGTTATAACATCCCCTTACTCCTCCCTTATCAAACAAATTATCGAGTATAATGCACCCTTCAACATGTACCTTGCCAAGCACATGCAGTAGCTAAAGAGAGTCATAGGTTCCTGACTGGAAAACTCCAGGGTCTCAAACACCTATCCTGTACAGATAGGCTAAAATCCCTGTCCCTCTACTCAGTCTTGTGTGTCTGGCATACAAGGCCATCTCAGACTCAGTCTTGATGGAGTTGCTGCATATCCATAAGTCAAACTCCACCCGTGCAACCCACATACAAGGCCTCAACCTAGTCTGTGACATTAATAGAACTTGTTGGCAGGATAGATTTTTGTCCCAAAGACTCCCCCCATCTTTGTAATAGACTCCCTCTCCACATCAACCAGAGCACCTCTGTAGCCCTCTCTAAGAGGAACATGGATTACTGGATGGGAAGCAGACAATACACATCTGGGATCCCACCTGTGTCCCTGTTGTGCAGGGTAAACAGGTGCTGACTTTGTGAGAACATTGGCAAAATTCTTGGCTAGGCTTATAAGGGCCTCCGGGCCAATAGCCTAGTATCATTCTTTGAACCTTTGAACCTATAATAATAATTTCACAAGCTTTAATCATACCTTGACTTAGGAATGGGGTCCATTCCCATCATGGTTTTAGAAACCGAAAAAGCTTAGAGAAATTAAACCAGAAAAATATAGTAGTCCATGAAAAAAAGATAAAAGTAGCATTGATCATTGAAACTGTTACACCTAGCCATTACAGTGTTTCATGGACAGAGCAACACAAAGTCAAAGACACACACACACACACACATATATACATATATATATATATATATATATATATATATATATATATATATATATATATTAGATAAAGATAGATATAGATATAGATAGATATAGATATGTATATCTATATATACATATATCTATATATATATCTATATATATATATATATATATATATATATATATATATATATATATATATATATACACACATATCTATATATATATATATATATATATATATATATATATATATATATACACACACACACACACATATATATATGTATATATATATATATATATATATATATATATATATATATATATATATATACATACACACATGTGTGTATATACATTTGCAGGCAGAAATTACAGCAATGTTGAAGAAAGATACCCAATCAGTTCCAATAGCAGTAGGAGCAATGGGTCTCTTAAAAAAGAATTTACAGTCATATTTAGACATAATGCTGCATGTATTGCAGAAGGAGTCAATACTAGACACATTGCAAGTGCTGCAGAGATCACTTTTGCCTAACATAAAAGACTGAAACAATGCTAATTTCTTAAACTTTAATTATACCCTGACTTAAGAACAGGATCCATTCCTGACATGGTATTAGAAACCCAAAAGTCTTAGAGAAATTATACCATGGGAGATTTCACGACTTAAGTGGAATTTCTGTTCTGAACTGTCTTCACATCTCACCATGGAGCTAATTTGTTTAGTACAGCTAATTATGCTCCCTACTAGAATATAGAAAATGTCTGATAGAGAAAGCAGACTTGACTAGATCCTTGTATATGGTGTTTGTGATATGCCATAGTGGTGGGCATTATGGAAAGTACCATCAGTGTCAACCTGCCAATGTCTATTGTTTGGTGTCAATCAAGTCAATACTGGGTGAAGGGAGGGCCACTAGACAACATGCACACTTTTAAATTATTCCGTAATCCACTTAATAAGTTAAAACAGCACAGGTTTTGCAACACAATGATATTCTAGACCATTAGTCACCAGCTCCTTGTATTTGCCCTGTTAGATACCCACATTATTAATTGTACAGTGAGTACTTTAGAAGTAATACTGTAACATCTGAATGTCTGTCAAAATGCTAGAATGCAACACACATGCACATTAGGAAATACCATCTTGCTTCCAAGAGGTGTATAGTCAAAGTGAACATTATAAGTTGTAGCACGATATGCAAATTCCATATAGCTAGGCTTTAGTATTTAAAACTATAGACCCTCCTATTCTGCATAATCCTTTTTCTTGTTATAAAATAAATATGCTTATATCTCTTTTATATAAATCCTACAACATAGCCTTCATTATATTACAGCATTACAAAATTACACTGTTACTGTTTCACTTCGAACCATAAAAGAGGTCATTGTGAGCCCTACTTCATTCAGCCCTGGTCATAAATATCTTACCACCAAAATGAGAATCCATCTGACCTTTAAAATGAATCAGAGTTATCTCTTGATAGTCATTGTTAAGTAGTTGCATAACATAGTTACCCTTATTGTAAAGAAACTTATTTTACTAATGCCATTGTATTTCCACATTTCTAAGAGCAAACTAGTATTTCCAATGCAAATGGCATGATAAGTAGATGTACAGAAAAGGGGTCGTGGACACATTTATACACCTGCATCAGGTGACCCTTCAATATATAATGCACTGAGTACAGTCAAAGTAGCCTTAATCTTCCACTATAAGACACATTTCTTAACCAAAGAGGTTGCATTGTAAAATATTTTTGGACCCTTTCAAGTCTGTTCGCATTGTCACTACTATCTATAGCTAGAGAAGTCAGGCCCATACTCATAGCAGGCCTAATCATACTTTTATCAAATGACATATGTACAGCACTATACCTAGAAAATACAGAGCTGTGAACATTTTTGATTTTTCCTTAACATTTCCTGACAATAGCTTTAGCATGAGCAGCGGTATCTCAGTTATTACGAAATGAACCAGTACCACAAGGCCCTTAAACTATGTATGACTGTGACTAATCTCAGAGCTTTATGCATAGGGATATCTTGTACTGGAATCCCATGGATGCATAACTTTACATTTGTTACAGTTCTGCAACACTAATTTCTCACTCATCCCCATTTATACAGCTAGTTTATACATCTCTATATTTTCTTGTAGTCCCTCATAGATGTTACCAAGTTCATGTACACAGTTATTTAAGTTCTTCATGCAAAACACCATAACAAGTCTAAAAAGTAAACAGATGAAACAGTATAAAACATAAAACTAAGAGGTTAAACTGGCTTTGAAGAGTTCAGTTTTCTTGTTGCTCAACTTTAGCGATGAGGGGGTCCTAAATTCTTTAAGGGCTTTGGCAATAGTAGGTAGGTCCTGTTGGGGATTCTGAGTAAAAAAGAAAAAAAATTGAGAATCGGTTAGAACTGTGCCTGAGGACAGATGTACCATGAAGATATGCTTCACATTGACTGGGCAAAATTGCATTAAAAACAACATTAAAATTTCCTAAAATCCTCCCTGCTAAACTTTTGTGGCCATTGACTATACTGAGGAACTACTAACAAGCATCTGAAAGTGACTTTTAAACTTTGAGGAATTCCACATGGTGAGTGCCACTGGGGATATGGCCTTCAAACCAAAATCCAAGGCAGCAGGAGGTGGTAAATCTATGTTAGAATTTACTGTACTGTAAAATTCCCTGATCACACAGACTTCCTTCCTACAGGATGTCCAGTTTGATATAAAACATCTAAAGTAACTAGTAATGAAACAAGAACAGAGGTGGCAGCAATCAAAAAGAGAATAGACCAACAGGAGAATGAACTACTGGAACAGAGAGACTTGCTGAAAATGCATCGCCATATCTCTGACCTTACAGATTGGCACCATAGACTAAAACTTAAAGCAGATGATTTCAAGAATCATTCCTGCTGTTACAATCTATGGGTCATCAGATTAAATGAAGGAGTGCAGAGTAATGACCCCTTTGCATTTATCAGTTGGGAATCAGGACAGCTGCTTAAAACTAGAGCCAATTGGTCAGCTGTAGGAGTGCCACTAAATTACCCAGTTATTTTATATTCCAACGTCTGAACTATTTTAACAGGAATAAAATCATAAGAACTTGCTAGTGAATTAGGTACCAACTGTAGAACTGGTGGGACAGAAGTTTGCTTTGCCCCAGAATACACTCATAGCCGGCCTTAGGCATAGGTCAACTAGGCAGTAGCCTAGGGTGCCACAAATAGACCAGGATGGGGCCACCAGGTTGTATGTGGGGGCACTGTGGAGCCCTTTTGCCCAGGGCACCACTTGTCCTAAGGCCAACCCTGAGTATACTGTAGTGTTTTTTAATAAAATGAATGCCTTTGTCCTACTTTTTTAAGTTATTCGGGGATCAAGGCCTTCAGGTTCAGCTTTGATTCCCAGTACCACTATCTATTTCCAAAGGAATGACAAAACTATCCTCTGACTTCCAACATGAGACAGAGGTGTATATTCAAAGGAACCCATCACACTCACCTAGGGAAGAATAGCTCTCTGAACTCAGTGACAATACTAAAATAAATCTTCTCCAATCCCCAGTAGTGTTGGCTAGGTCACTGTGGAAAAAGAATCACAAAAATGCCATACCAGGCAACAAGCAGCTTTCCTTCCAAACAAGTAGAGTGACTGAAATGGAGCAAGATGACCACATTCAATTACTTAATGACATGTCCAAAGAAGAAGTAGACTCCAGAATGTAGTTTAAAGATCCAGACTCCTTGCCAAGTGAGCTGCATAAAATAGAAACAAGTGCATGACAGAGCTGCACTATTACAAGAGGTCATATTTGTAACAACCAGTAAGCCCCAGGCATGAAACATGCCACTCAACCCTCAATAATGCTTTGTAACATTAACATCAGCTTCTAATAAAGTCAAAATGAAAGAAAAAATGAATGTGTTAATAGTGTAACTAATACATTAATCTGAACTGATGTTGTCAAACTGCAGATTGGTGGAAGCACACCTGAAACGGCAGTCAAAAGTTTGTTTACTTGTCTTCATATTGTTATACTGTTTCTACTCCCCTGTGAGTAGTGAGGTTTGAAAGCTTCATTTATGACTGGCATAAACTTCGACACAGACAGTGCTCTTGTCCTACACCTTTAATACAAAAGTACAGTTGCAGCCATAAATATTTTCTTTGCCATTACCTGACTTTGAATAATCATCTGCATTAACTGGTGCCTTGACAACAATCCATGGCACACTTAGCAAGTTGGATTTAATACGGGGTTTCTGTGCATCCTGGGATGTTTGCAAGTGGTCTTGACCTAATTACTTGACCCTAGCTCCTGTATAGTGTCTGTGACTGTCAACTGCAAACCCAAGGGCATATATCGTGTCATAGGTCAATAAGACGCTCACATAAAGTGATGAGAAATTTAAGGTGCAACTCACACATTGAAGCTAAAGATTTGGCATTTGAAAGGACAGACATTGGCCCTAAGCTTTTCATCAATATAAATTAATGCAGATCTGATGTCAGTGACTCTTTGACATGTGAGCTATAAAAACAGAAAGTGAAAATGATGTTTGGTTGGATTATTGATGGATTGTTGCTTGCATGGGGTTTAAGAATGGATTTGAACATACAGTTTGTGTTAGCTGGTTAATTTTGTACACAGCGACATTGCTCTGTATGAGTCTTCATGACTGCCAGTGACACACACAATTTTTTTCTGTCTTGGAATGTTTGGTGTCTGAACTCTTAAAAGCAATATGTATTTTAGAATTTACTATGCTGTTGAACATAGGTTGCCTTTATTCAGAAACTAAACTCAAAGGTCAGCAAATGCCAGGTCTTCTGAAAGTATGGAGGGGATGGTATATGGCAGCCTGTAAGGTGGATGCATCTAAGGGCACTTTAGTGCTGGCTAAAGACTCATTACCTAGACCAGATTAGAGTCTGAGGCTGATAAAGGAGGGAGATGGATAGCAGTCAAGATTAAATCTGAGTCAGGCTCTTTAACACCCCCTACATCTCTTTAATGACAACCTGATTAAAGGGGCACTCCATCTTTCAGTCCAGAATAGCTACCATGCTGACCTTTCCCAGGGAAGGTAAGTATATGATACATTCTAAAATTATAGGCACAACATCTTAATGCCGACAGAACAAAAATCTTGGTTTGAGTTCTGGGGGTCAGACTGACGTTCTGAGTGGGGGATAAAATCTCATTATCCTGGCAGAGCTTCATCCCAGGGAGGCAGGGAATCCTGGGCCTCTTGAGGCTATTGTACAGTGTTCATCAAATTAGTCAGTATTCAGTTGTGTCCAGAGCTGCACTATTTGTAGATTTCCAAAAAGACCTTGACACATCAGGCCGGGCTTTTCTCTGGAGAATAAAGTTCACCTTCAGAATCCCAGTAAAATGTAGTAATAGATGCAAATTGTTATAAATAAATCAGCTAGTGCAGATTGTTACAAACAAGACATGCACCAAGGTATTTCACCTACTCAGGGGGATGAGACAAGGGTGCTTCCTCTCACCCGTGTTGTCATTGCCATGGAGGTGATTAGCTTATTTCTCAAGCAGAATTGCTCACACTGCGGTCCCCCCCCAGGGTTGGTAAAGAAACAATGATGGACTCCTGGTTTGATGATGATTGTATCTTGTCACTGGAATTCTGCATGACCACATGCCAGAGATTTTACAGACCATCCAATATTTGTGCCACCTAACAGGTGTGTGAATAAATTGGGACAAAATGATTCTATTCTCACTTTAACAGGCTATGTAGATGTATCAGAGAGATCCTTAATCAGACCAAAGTCCAGGCACTTAATCCAAAATTTGCTGGGCATTATATGTCAGCACTATATGGATAGTGCAAAGACCAGTTTTAAACCACTAATCATTTCATGCCTGGACAGCCTTTCTGCTTGGATAAAAATCAAGACACTTTTCCTAGGTAAAATTGCAGTTGTATGGTCATATGGCCCAAGTTTTTATTTACGGCCAGTTATGTTCCAGCCCTTGATATAAACCACATACCACAAAAAACCTAAAGATACTGTTCAGGTCCATTTGGCATAATAAACATCCCCATTTGGCTAGGAAAAAATTCATGGCCAAAAAAAGACTTGCAGACTTGGGACTTCTGCATTTAACAAGAGTTGCAGTTATAAATTGCAGATATGACTATGTACAAGCTAGAGACCCCCCCCCCCCAAGACTGATTTGGGTGATATCTAAGCTCTGTTTGATGTACCTTCTCCCACAGTGATTAAAAAAAAAGACTTCTAATGTTAGATGGACTTTCTACACCTAATGTAGTTAAGCCCTGAGAATTTACAAAGTACAAAATACATCGTCATCATCAACCCCCTTTTTCACATTTTCTACATGGGTCGGGGTGTCGTGTCAACTGTCACCATCTCTGTATATTGAATGCCACTCTCCTACCCTCTTTGACACTCCTCCCTGACTAATAAAAGCAAAAAGCCACTTGCATTACTAGACTGGAACAGTTTTAGCTTGTGCTTTGGATATGTCTGTAGAAAGTTTTGCTATCAGCAAGATAATCCAGGACAGCTGGTGGATTATAAAAGGGGATGTTGATTTATGGAAGGCTGTCAGAGAAAACCCTTGTTTGTTTACAAAAAGAATTTTAGTTTAAAGACTTTATTACAGCATGATAGTACTCTAGTTAAACCTACACTTACCAATAGACCAAAAGGTACCTACAAGTCAGAGGTCTGCACTGCCTGCAGATATAGACATGAGGGTAACAAATACAATTTAAAAAAAAAACAAAAAAAAATAAAGTAATAAAATGCCACCAAGACCACCGATCCAAGAAGTAAGCAAATTTAATGACAGCACTTGGCGCCTCGGCTTGCACAGCCTTCCAAGAGTAAAAACACTACAAAACACTCTTTACTTAAATACAGTATATTGCACAAGACAATCAATTAATTAAGCATATTATTTAAATCACATACTTCCAATTACATTCCTTGTTGAGTCCCCGAGGCTCTAAAGTACAATACTTTAAAATCAAGAGGGTTTCTTTTTTTAAAGGTTAATTTTTTAAAGATACACCTTCACCTATACCAACTTGCAGTTTTTCCAGGACACAACCCCTAAGGGAATCGGGATCAGAATTGTGTGCTGTCATGAAATGGCTTCCAAGGAGACTCTCTAGTTTTTTTATTTTTTAAGTTTTCTTAGTGACAACTTATAATGTTATAAGCGAGGAAATAGTCAAACAAGCACATAGTTTGTGGCCCATGCTCTTAAGGGATAAAATTCTGAACTCTATATTAACTGATTTTGTGAGTATTGCATATAAAAGAGCTAGGAATGTGGCTGATATTCTGGTACATAACCAATTTGTTTACCAGATGCTAGTGTTAGTCAGAATTTAAGCACAAATAAGGGCACTGTTCCATGTAATGGTTGTTCCATCTGTCATTATATAGTGAGCTCTTTTCCCTATATTAATGGTATTAAATTTACAGCTAGTTATGAATGCAGTTGTAACACAGAGAGGCTTGTGTATGTGCTGAGGTGTGAATTTAATAATTTCTATATAGGGGAAACTTATAGGAGTTTTAGGGTCCGGTTACAGGAACATATTAGGGACATAAAAAATAAAAAAACTAGAGAGTCCCCTTGATTGCCATTTCATGACAGCACACAATTCTGATCCTGATTCCCTTAGGGGTTGTGTCCTGGAAAAACTGCAACTTGGTATAGGTGAAGGTGTGTCTTTAAAAAAATAAACTTTTAAAAAAAGAAACCCTCTTGATTTTAAAGTATGATACTTTAGACCCTCAGGGACTCAACAAAGAATGTAATTGGAAGTATGTGATTTAAATTGTATGCATAATTGATTTATTGGCTTGTGCAATATGCTGTATTTAAGTAAAGAGTGTTTTGTAGTGCTTTTACTCTTGGAAGGCTGTGCAAGCCGAGGCACTAAGTGTTTCATTAAAATTGCTTACTTCTTGGATTGGTGGTATTTTATTATAGACATGAAGGTAGTTGTATTATGTTCCTACAGGTTAACATTGTACTGACAGCCAGGGGGGAGGTTTACTTGTACTTCTGCTGGAATTGTTTATATCAGTGTAGGCATGGGATGTGAAGCCTATTACATAGGTATGACCTCAAGAGCCTTCAATAAAAGGATAAAGGAGCACATTTATACTTTAAAAACTAATAATCCTGATAATGCTCTTTACAAGTACAATATCGCAAGTAAGAATTTTAGTAAATTCCTCTTTTTTGTTGGAACAAGTGCCAGTAGATAAAATGGCGGGGGGGGGGGGGCACATACGAACTTTTATATAGAAAAAAGAAACTATGTGGCAGATCAAGCTACAAGCTGACCAAAAACCTGCTTTAAATGAGGTGATTATTATCAAGTGCTTCCTTAAGGATAGAAGGATGAAACTTCGAAAACTTGTATAATGTTATGATGGGGACAATGATTTCTTCCTGTATTTTCTGTGTTTTTAACAGTTTGTGTCTTTAAAATTTTGAAATGTGATGTAATTGTCCTTTTATCCTAGTATGTTTTTATATAAAAAGATTTGCATTTGAATGCACTGTTTTTTTTCTGATGAAGTCCTTTGGACGAAAAGCGGATAAATACATTTGTGTTACACTTAAATTGCTTACATTCATTCCTTCCAGTCTCAGTACAGCAAGTGGCTTTTTGCTTTTATTTATGTTTGATTTGACACTTATTTGACTTTCATTTTACTCTTCCTGGACTGTCTCAGGTGTTTTCTCACACAATCCACGCACCTCTTTTTTGGATGCCTTTGTTTCCTCTTGCCTCGTTCTCAGACATTAACATTTATTGGTGACAGTTAGTCAGTTTAGCTGGGAATGCATGCAAGTACCACCTTGAGCTGAGGAAATTCTAAATGGCCTAGTAATTAACAAGGGCATTCAAAGAGAAGTGACCCCAGCTTTCCTGCCACTGGCTTACAGTGCACTAGATATGTATAATTTCAAAGTTTTAGAGAGGGATAGGCGTAAATGGAACTGTCTCTTATGCTCAGATGAAACTGACAAGTTTGGCTAGTAATTTTCAGAGCTGTAATATACTCCTCAGTCAAGGGGACTATCTGATCTCTAAAGAAGTTCATTGAATATTGAAATTTCCTGCAAATATAACAGACATGGCTCCTTCAGTCGTACTCTCCACTTTTCCAAAAGGCCTGCAAAGAATTTGGGGTCATTTCTTTTAAGACTATAAGCATAAAAGTGTGAAACCTGCTAGAATATTAAACTTCCCCAAGACACACCTGCCATTTTTTTGTCCTCAGTCTTAGCAGTTAATGACCATCATAGATAATTGTTAAGAAAAGTAAATAATCCTGTTTTCCTTAGACTATGCAGCAACAAACTATTCTACCATTTGTCTTATAGGTTACTAGGCTAATAACCCAGGGAACATTTTTAAACCTAGCCATACTTTCCAATGGATGTAACAAGTTTACACCTTAGGGTTATTTTAAGAGGTAAAAGTTTTTATATCCTTCACCCTTTACACAGAGAAGAGGTGCATTAACCCACCATGCTAATCTAAATGAATATCAAACATAATTAACCCACTATGCTAATCTAAATGAATATCAAACATAATTTCTTTTGCCTGGAATTGAACTCACATCCATCCATTTTTACCCAACCATTCACTAGTTCAGAGTTACATGATTTAATCTTACAGGTCTGTAACATTTGCAAATATAGACTATACATACTAATGTAGCTGCCTGTTAATCACGAATGTTATCAGAAAAATTGTTTCTGTTATCTGGAATTGAACCAACACCCATCTGTCTTTAGCTAATGATTGACTAGCTTAAAGCTACATGAGCTATAACCTGCAACTAGAAAGGTCATGACAAAAAAAAAATCATAATTAATGACAAAAAAATGTCTAAAAACCCTTAGGTACCAAGACAAATTGGAAGACATTTCCTTATACATAGAGTCCTGTGTGGAAATCTATGTTTGGCATTTCTTGCCTTCAAAGACCTGTTATACCTTCACAGCATGAATGACCATACAGACACCTGAACCAAGGATCTGAACCTCCACCAATATATAAAAAAACACATTGAAGGGATAGATTCATTACACAATGGTTGCTTGGAACAAACTTCAATTGTTCAACTGTTTATTGTTTTTATTGTAAGTCATTTGCATATTCTGTTATGTAAGATTAATACTATTTAGATACTGTTGCCAAATGTTTCCTGTGCCAAGGACAGTAGCAGCCTCTATGCCTTTTTCACACTCAAAGTTAATTTTGTAAATCCAGTCTACAACACCATCTTCAATTTGTTAAATTCCAGACACTCCAAATTTTCTTACCCTCCAACACAACATTCAAATTCACATTCCTCATCTTTCTCCTCGTTTTGTCCTCCAAACTCACAAAGTGTTGTTATAGATCACATCCAAACAGCTGTAAGTATTTTATTTCAACCCCCTCCAGTAGACAATTTCAACAGCACCAAAGCATAATTTCGCTCCCTGCTCACTTAACGTATATCCAGCTGCCTGGCATATCTCTTAAACTGATCAGCTTAAAGTCTCATATCATGCATTATTTCTTCAAGTGCCACCTAGAATCACCTGACAACAATCTCTTTAACACCATAGTTTAATATGAATAATTATCAGGCTGTCAGTTTGCTGCCCGTTCCTCCTCACTATCCATTGTATTCTCTGATCCCCTTGATCTTCATATTTTTCTGATTTCATTCACATCATCAACATGATAGTGATACCTCCACAATGCAATATTGTCAAATTTCATATCAAACAAACACATTTAGATGAAATGTTTTTTGTTTCAAAACCCAGACCATATAATGCAGAGCAAAGGGGGGCTGTCAGTGTGCTAAGCACAATGCATGTGCCCTCTACATTCTAAAATTTTGGATGAACTCTTAAGATTTCAAAATAACTTTTGAGTTGCGATAACCTATAATAGCCAACCGAAGATGCGAACCTTGGTGCTAGATGATTGTCACTACTGAAGTGACACCCTGATACAATGTGCTAAAATGTGGATGGATGGATGGATACCCTATAAATGACACTTAATATAAAAAATATTCTGCATTAAATATATAGAGCACTAATGAGATCTCTGGAAATGAACTGCACTAAGATCCATTTCCTGAAAATACTTTGCTTAAAAATCAGACACACTAAAATAATCAAGGACAGGCATCTGCTATATGTATACACACACACACACACACACAC